>NC_031782.1:15189404-15305418 GCF_001522545.3 Parus major
GAAGCGCAGAGGGGCTCACCCCGTGAGCCAGGCAGAGCTGCTGCCGGGGATTTAACCCCTGCTCAGAGCCGACCGGTAACTTCTTGTTTTGTTTTTTTTTGTTTTGGGTTTGTTTTTTTTGGTTGTTTTTTTTTTTTTTTTTTTTTGGGAGCAATTACTTTGTTGCCTTTAAAAATAGCACTGTAACCACCTTTTTTTATGATTAGCTGTAGTGTAACCTTTGTCCCTTCAAACTATGCAAGCTATGAAATGTAAATTAGGGATCAGTTAAAGATAGTTGATTATATTCAATCAGATGACATTCATGCACTAACTGGAGTATATACAGATAAAGCTATTAGAGTGACTTGTATGCTAACAGCAAGATATAACATACCTACCTATTCTAAAAAAATGACTATTAATATTGTATAACAGGACTGTGGGGGTTGGGAGGGAATGTTATCTCTTATCTTCTTAAAAGGGGATTTAAGATTTTTATAACTGTTTTTTCCATCAAACTTTAATATTTTTGTCAAATTTTTAGGTATTTAATTTGTAAAATAGATTTTACTTTGTACTGGCGTACAGAAAATAGGGGTTGATTTAAACTTTTTTGAAGCCAAGTGATCAAGTACATTTGTAATAAAAAGTCAATGGATCTATATCAGTCGTACTCACTGTTTTCATTTCTTGTACGTTCTAATGCAGTGGCGCTGTATGTCTCCCAAGGAAAAAAAAAATTGGGGAGGGGGGTGGAAGGAGAAGGCAAAAATCTCAGCATTGATGCTGCAAATTGATGCAACTTTGTGTGCACAAGTGGCCCCTGGTCAGTGGAGATTTGGTAGATATGCATTTTTCCTAAAAACACGGTGCACTTTTTCCAGAAGGGTTTATGCAAACCTGACGTTTTTGTCATGTCTTCACCCTCCCACCTTGGCGCCCTTAAACTCTAAAGTCGCCCTTTGGGAAGTGCCTTTCCCTGGCACTTCAGAAAAAGCAAAACCAACCAAAGCAAAACTCTGATTTCTTCTTAAGTGGTGAACTACAGCACATGATGTTTTTGCACCCTCACACGCTGTCTCCCTTCCTCCAAGGTCTGCCACTTGCTTTTCTCTAAGTTCAACAGGTCAAAGGTGGTTTTTTTTATTGTTTCATTTTTTTTTAAGTAAAATTGCCAAGTGTTTTGGATCGAAGACTTCAGCAGATCCACCGAGCTTGGATCCAACACCTTGCAGAGCACTGACATAATTATTTTTTGGTTGCTTGTTTGCTTTAAACCCAGCCCTCCCCTTCCCTGTCCCAGGGCATATACCAAATCTGATTGACTTGTCTGTGGCAGAAGCTGTGGGAGCCAGCAGGGAGAACGATGACATTAATGTACAAGAATGCTAAAACAGGTTTACATTTTAGGGACTCTCGTCAAGCATCAAAACTCAAAAGTATAACTAGAACCAACCAATCTCCTCAGTTTTGCTAGTCCTCCAGGTAGACAGTGAGTCTCTCTTAGGTGAGTTGGAAAGAAGGCAGTAAAGGCAAATTCTTCCACAGCTGTGCAATTTGCTCCTTCAAAAACCTGCTGCTTCCTACTGGATTGGGTGGCTTTTGGAGAGGTAGGGCTCTGCCTGAAGCACTGTGAGTTTCTCTTTTAAAAAGACACTGTCAAGAATTTTTCTTTTTTAGAAACCCAGTTTGCAGCTTTTTTTTTTCTCTGTTTTTTTTTTTTTACTTCTTTTTTTTTCTTTTTTTCTTTTTTTTTTTTGCCTTTGCTTTTTGTCAGGCTTACCCAAACTTTCCCTTTATTGTCTTACTCTCCTCCTTTGTTGGCTGCCTGCTCCTTGTTAACTCAGCTTGTGCAGCTGGAGGGTCACTGTTCCTGGTGGTGTTTGGACTATCTGAAAGAGGAGCCCAGTAGTTTGAAATTCTCATGCTGGGCTTTTTTATATCTATTGCACACTCATTTCTCTCCCTAAAAGTTTTACTCTTCTTGGCTTTCTCCTGTAATGCATGAAGAAAGGTGAAGGGCTCTGAATTTTTGGTGGCAGAACAGAGAAACGGGCTGCACGCAAAGCGTTGTCACAATGTTTTGACAAAACCGACAAGGTAAACAAGCAAGTTCCATTTTTATTCCTGATTCCTTCTGCTGTTGCCATCTCCTTTGCTGCTTGCAACAATGAAAGAGAGTTTCTGCCCAGAGCTCTTTTTTTTTTGTGGTTCATTTTACTCTGCTCACTTGCACATGATTTAGCTCGCTGGCACCGCAAAATGTGCGTGGGTTGTGAGCGTGGCAAGGAGATACGTAAATAGAGTTTAAAGCTAGTTAAGATTAATTTAAATGGACTTCCAAAACTATAACCTTTTTTAAAAGCTCATATTCCCAGAGCCTAATCTTTGGGCCTGAAGTTCATGGCTTTTTTTTTTCCTTCTCTGAAGTGGTGTGTGTTGTGTTGGGATGGCTGAGGGTGATGGCGCAGGGAGGATGCTCCTGTTGTGTGGCAGCTCTCCGGAAGCTCTGCAGCTGGAGCTGGGCTGCCTGCTCTGCTCTGCTCCCAGCAGAGGCTGCCTTCCCTCTCCTGTTTGTGCCAGATGGTCCTGAGTCCACTCTGGGACTTTTCTCTTAGCCTGCCTATCCTTCTTTGCTTGTTATCTTTCCAAAGCATTTCAGTTCCTGATGGGACTGTGTGTTAGCAGCACTGCAGTCTGGGAGAAAGGCAGCTCACAACAGGGTCTGCAGCCATCCCTCTTCTTGTGAATGACAAGTGGGCCACGAGGCTTTACTGGGTTGTGTGTGTTGCTTGTTGTTAGTGCAGAACAGCTGCAGATAGCAGAGAGAAGTAAAGGCCAAATTATCCATTTGCAGGGTTTTCACAGTGGCATTCTGGATATTTTACTGCTATTTGGTTGGCATAGAAGTTGCTGCTGGAGGAGGACATTGGAAGGGAAAGGATGAGCTGGTTGGTGTTTGGGCAGGCGTGGTGCTGTCACTAACAAAGGCATTTCCTGAGCCGGCAGACTCAGACTGGGTAAAAAGAGTTTGTCCAGGGGAGGAGCTCCCAGCAGGCACAGCAAAGGTGTTGGTGTGTCTGGAGAGTGGGAAAAGGCTTTCAGAGCAAGGTGGGAGATGGGATGTGGCAGAGATGGATGGCCAAGGTACACCTGGGCTGCCATGCAAGTGCTTCAGCATCAGCACAGGTATGGCACTTGGAGAAGCCCATGAGAGCCTGAAGACATTTTTGCCACCAGCAGCTGAGGGTGTCAGGCAGCTGCTCCCAAGGGATGATGGAGCAGTGGGTGCTGAGCTCCCCAGCTGGGGTAGCTCTGCTGGTCCCCACTGTTTGGTGGCTGAAACCAGAGGAGCATTTTGTGTTTTGGAAGAGTCAAAGCATGTCACTCCCACCTCTGTAAAAGTACTAACCGGTTGTGTAGACTGTTCGAGGCAAAATATCACAGGAGAGGGAGAGTTGAAGTCATACAGCAAGAAGCGAGGCGTGTTTTCACAGAAAAATGTCAGCTGGAGATTAAGTGAAAAAAGATAAAGATAGAGGACTTTTGGCCCCACTATCTGTCTTTTGAATGTTGACTGATTAAAACAAGACAGAGTGAATGGCTGGATATCCCCAAACAATGCTTCACTGTCCCTCTGCAGATCGATACTGCTGCTGCTCCTTCACCCAGAGAGGGGATCTGGTCCTGAGCTTTTTGCTCTGGAAGGCACCTTGGCCAGCCAAGATGGAGCCTGCTCAGACTGGCTGTAGATTTTGCCTGTATGTGGGTGTTGTCTTGTTTTGGGTGACCACACATCACTTGGGCTGTGGCAGTATCTCTGCAGCTCGAGTTGGGTGTGTGGATTGGTAGGGAAGTTCTGCTGTCCCTGTGTAATGCACCTTGGAGCAGTCTAAGAGCGCAAGACCTGATGCAGTTTGGGTTTAACTAAGACAGGTTTTACCAGCCAATGGGCATTGGGTTTATCAGGCCAAGCTAGAGCTCACAGGAGAGTGAAATATCCAAAACACAGGTAATATAGCTGTCAGGTCCTGAGCAGGGATTACTTTGCTGTTGAAGCTGGGGACCCTGGCCATTTCCACACCTCCTCTTGAGGCCTGAGTTCATGACATGTGGTGAACCTCTGCTCCTTCCTGGATCAGCCATCAGCTGGGAGGATGTTTGGTTTGAACAGGAATCTGCTGCATCTCCCCAGTGGGAACTCAGTCTTAAGTCAAACAATTCCTTGGTTTTGTTGGAGATCAGTTGGTTTGCTGTCCATCCTCACATTAGCTTTGCAAAAATACACACCTTAGCCCTTTCTGAGTCTTGGGCCACGTAGCAGACTGAAGTGCAAAGAGGATTGGCTGCAACACTGGCAGTGGGAGTTTCTGCTGAGTCTCCCTGGCTGTGGCATTGAAGCATTTTTTTTCTTGAAACACTATCTTGAAATATGCAGGAAGCAAGAAAAACCAGCTTCATTCTTTCTGTTCCAGACAGGAGAGGCGAGAGGTGTGGATTTACATCTGCAGCAGGGAAGGATGTGCCCCTCTTGGCTGGGGAGACCTTGGAGGGAGGTGGCTGTTGTGGGAGCAGATCCAGTGCGTGCAACTGGGACAGCAAGTGCATGACTTGAAGAGATTTGGACAGCTTTTTGGGAAAAACCTCCTTGTGCTGAAATGTCATCTCAGTCGTGATGTTGATTTCAATGGAGAATTGCTTGTGAGAGTGGCTTACAAGCTACATCTGAAGCCCCATGAGCGTGCTGAGCCCAGTGGGTTTGGCTGTGTTACTGAACATGGTGCAGACACCGTGCAGCAGCCCCGTGGCTGCAGAGAGATCGTGTCTTACTGACACATGTCCGCGCTTTGGGCTGGGAGGTGTCACTGTCACACTTGCAGGAAGGTCTGGGAGCTGAGCCTGGCCTCTCAGACATCATCACCACCGTGCTCTGGATTGATGCACAGACCAACATTGGCACAGGCTGTTTTGGGGTGGCTCTGGGGGCTCTGTTGCGGGGCTGACCCCCCCAGCGTGGTTCGTGCTGATGTGAGCAGTGTTGAGATGAGGCTGGAGGAGGCTGTGTCACAGCACACAGGCCTGGATATTTCTGTTGCTGGAAGTTGAGTCAGTAAATGAGCAGTGGTCGTTTTTTCTGTTACTGGTGAATGTGTTGATGTGTGCCTATCGAGGTTGGGCATTTAGAAGGGTTTGGGGGGTTTTGTTCTCACTCTGGGTAGAAAGGCGGCTGTCAGAGGACAGGACCTGTCTGTTGGGATGTCTGGGACTGTCATTTGAAAGGCAGCCACCTTGGTTTGGGTGTCTGTCCCCCAGCCTGCACTTGCTCTGGTGTCTCCTAGGGAATGAATGTGATTTATTTCTCCGTGCTCCATCCTGGTTACACAATAGTGAGCACGGTGTAGGCTGCTGGCTTTACCACCCACAGTCTCCTGAGGTTTGGAACCTGCCTGGGCTCACCTTTTGCCCAGGCATCTCATATGGGCAGGGGAGCTCAGACCAGCAGCTCCTGGGGACTGACACATTGGGGTCAGCCAGTCCAGGCTTCTCAGAACTCACCTGGGGGTCAAGAGGTGAGCACTGGGATTTCAGGGACCAGCTCTCCTCTCTGCATCAGTCCAGCAGAAGCAGCTCCAGCTGGCTCACTTTGGGGTGAGCTGGGAAGGCTTGTTGATCTGTCAATACTTCAAGAAATGCCAGGGCTAGGAATCATGGAGAAAGGGTTTTGTGAAATCTGGTATTTAAACCTCCCACTCGAGTGATGCTGAGGAGAGCTGGCAACGTAGCATTGGCTTATCAGGAGCTGTGTGGGCAGGTCAGCTTAAAAAAAAAATGTTGTGTGATCAGCACCAGAGGTGAAGGAAAGAAGCCGGTGTCTTGTCAGGTACAGAGTTTAAATGGGGTCAGAATTTCTTTTTATTAAAAAGATTGTTTTATTTAAATAATAAATGACAGTATGTTCACCGTTGCCAGGGGCTGCTGAAGGGCAACCAGGCAGGTCTGAGCAAAGTAGGGACTAAAGGCTTTGAATTATTTTCTGTCATTAATAACTCTGAACTGAGCACTGCAAATTCATGTAAAAGCCATCTCTGCTTTCATGCATGAGAACAGTTTGGTTTGTGGATAGATCTGCTGTGATCAGAGGCTCATTCTATCTTAAAAAAAGAAAAAAGTTAGCCTCTGAGCTTCACCTGTCAATAAAAGTCCTGGAAAATGAGTCCTTGCAGGCTTCTGCAAGGCCATATGTAACTTATCTTGTCCAATGTAGGTCTCTAACTGGCAGTATAAAGACATTTTTAAAAAAGGAATCTGTTAACAGTCAGTCTATTTTTAGTTTAGAGATGGACTTTATATGGTCATAAAATAAAATTCCTAGCTTAATTATGAGAATCAAAGTACATTGGCTTAATTGCACAAAGAAGTGCACACAAGAGTGCAGAGAGGACACGCTTTACAAGTGATTATCTGCTGATGAAATACTACATGGAGCAACAAGTGGGGGCATTCCAGGCTTCAGAAAGCATCCTGAGGCCAGAACTGCTGAGGTGCTGGAGGAGAAATGGCATCAAATCCTCTGCAGATGGTCAGGATTCATTCCCAGCACAGCACTGGCTGCCTTGCTTTGTAATTGTGGAGACTGGAACCTGGACAGGATCAGGGGAGTGATTTATAACCAAAGCCTTGGTTGAGGAGTTGATTTGTGTTCTGGAGATGCCTCCAGGAGCTGGAGAAGCCCCTGTGGGAGGTTTGAATGGCAGAGGATTTGATGATGCAAGTACAAACTCCCAATGATTAGGAGATCCATCAAATTATTCCCCTGTTGATTGGACACATAGACCTTGAAAGGTATCAAAGAGCTTGGGTCAAGCCTGAGGCTGTTATTCTTGAAGCTGAGATACCTGGGAAGCTAAATTGGGTGTCCAGGAAGGAGACAGAATTTAGGACATGGCAGTACCTCTTCCTACAGTCAGTTTGTGTGCATAAGAAAAGGCTGTGACAGGCAAGTGACATGAGGAGCCCTGACTTCACAGTGTTCCCACTTCAGCCCAGGTGTCCCCAGACTGGTGGCACGGGAAGTGGGCAGGGTTTGGGGAGGACAGACTGAGCACAGCTGCTGGGAGGATGAGGCTGTTGGACTGGGGAGCAGAGTTGTGTGCACGGGAGGGACTGGGCTGGAGTAAGGAATGGGCACAACGGGGTGGAAACAGGAGACAAAAATAGTTGTTGTAGACTGCTCATGATGAAAAAAGACCTCAGCTGGTCTGATTGAAACATGGTGGGGGTGATGGAAATCAATGAGATACTGCATTACCTGCCATTGTAGCAGGTATGTTAGGTCATAAAGGAGGAACACTACATCTGAAAGGTTGCTGTAAAATCTGAGGAAATTGGAGTGCTGATGACCAAACAGCCACATTTATGTCGGATATAAATTCTGTATTTTAATAACATGGAGGTATTAGGAAGTTTTCTATTCCAGACAAAAGGAGAGTAGAGGATTTCATGAGCCTTGGGGAAAAACCAGACTCATGCATCTTCATAAACCTATTAGAAAAAGTAAGTTCCATCATTACCATGCTATCTGGCCAGATTGTTTGGGAGGGAAGTGCCTAACATTTTGGTGTGCAAATATCCTGATTTACTTAAAGGACCATTTCTTGTAACAGCCTGGTCTAGAGTTAGCCTTTATTTAGGACTAAAACACGAGAACTGATTCAAGATACAATTATTGTTGAGTCGTTAAGTAGCAGTGACCACGTGAGGGTCACTGAATTGCAGGTTCAGCATTCTCAGGGGTTGAAGGTGGACTAAAAGTGAGTCTTGTGTTCCAAAATATTTTAAGGGAGAATATGATAAAAATGAAATCCTTAGACTTACCATGGATACCTGGGAAGGTTACTGACATCCAGGTGAGGGAGAACTCTGTCGTGAAGGAGCAAATGACCCTAAAACTGTTGTTAAAAACAGTTATAAAGGAAGGGACTTCTGGAGTTCAGGAAGATTCCACCAAAGAACAGAAGTCCAGCTCTAGAGGAGCAGACTGGAAGAACCATGTGGTGGGGCAGGTAACCATTGGAAATGCAGCAGTTTAGGAGGGGCTTTGCTGAGCTGGGAGCTTTGGGGAGCCAATGCTGTCTGAGGGACATCCCAGACAAGGCTGGGGAGAAAATCTGGCTGTGCAGGACTGAAGACAGAATTCATTTCCTGCACTGCTTCATGCCACTGAAGCGACTCTTCCTTGTCATTCTGGAGCACAGGGAGTGTTTGAGAGCCTGCTGTCCATCTGTCCATCTCCTCAGCCTTTTGGGTAAGATAAGGAGCCTTCCTCTGAAACTCAAGTGAGGCAGAGATGCTGGAGCAATGTAGGAAATTCAAGTGGAGGAGCAACAGGTTTATCAAGGGATTTTAAAAAAGCTTGGGACTGAAACAGGTACTAACAAAAACAGGGCTGTCAAAAAACAGCTTAGTATTCTCCATGACTAGATAATGTCCTAATGTCAGGTTATTCTTTTTTTTTTTAATTAAAGTATTAATCAGGGAACTGGGAATTGCAGATCAGCAACCCTGAACTCCAGTTTGAGAAGGAGTTGAAGTGCTTTAGTTCTTCATTGTGTGAGAGGTGGAAAGCAGCATACTTTCTGCAGAGAAAGGGGGTTGGACCAGCTGATCCCTTCCAACTCAATCCATTCTTTGATTCTATGATCAGTCTGGTTTGCTGGGGCACCTATGAGAATGTCTGAAAACATTGATAAACAGCAGGATAAAAAACAGTCTTGTAATGAGAAGAGAAATACCACAGAGTCCTTCTTTGGTTGCAGTTGATATTTGTCACTAGGGGAACAAAAAGTAGACTAAAGTCTAGTAAGAGAAGGTGATTAAAGGCTTCCAAATCTGCATCTTCAGCCTTTGAGGAAATGAGTTCCATTCAATGGTTTCATTAAACCCAAAGCTGCTGGGTGGAGAAGGATTGATTTTCATGAAACTTTTGTGGTGTACACCACTAGGTCCAGGTTGCAAAGTCTGGTCTCAGGGGAGAAACAAGCCCAGAATACTGGGTAATATCTAGATTTCTCCTGTAAAGCAACACCCCCAGCTCAAATTCCTGCCTTGAGCTGGACTTGCAGGTCTGCCAGGTCCCAGAGTGTGCCTCAGCAGCTGATACTGTGGATATGTTCTGTTTTCTTTTCTTTTTACTAAGAAAAAACTCAAAGGTCTTGATTTTTATAATGGGCAGAAAATGAAGGAGTAGGGATAGAGGTCTGGGCAGCATCTTGCAGTTCTTGCCTAGATCTGTCTTTGAGGGAGGATTGTTGGTGTGGACACATGCAGACCTGTGTTACCTCTCTTCCCAAGAGCCCCAGGAGAACCCACAGGTAACAGGTGTCAGCCACAGCAACCTTTTGGTGCTCTGGCTGTTTTAGGCTTCTTAAAAGTCTAGGAATCATGGCAAATACTCTGTCTTCCCCCACTTTCCTGTCTCCAGTAGATCACAGTACCAAAGAGTGAGTGCTTTGATAAGTCGTTGGAGATTGCAATAGAATCAGGATAACTGCAGGCACCTCTGCTTTCAGTCAGAATTTATGTTTAAAGACAAGGAGCAGGATGGTTGAGTCGTACTGGAGAAGTGACCCAACCTGGCTGTGGCTGGAAAATTGAGAAGAGCATAAGGTTTGGTGGGGTGAGCATGGGGCTAACCCTGGGATGTGTGAGGCAGCAGGCAACAGGTTGGGGGGGGAAAAAAGCTATTTTTAATACTCCAGCAGTATGCCAAGCTGTAAGTGAATTGTTCATTCAGGAAGTAGAGCTCAGATTGGGGTAGCAGACAAATGAAGTGAAGGTGTGTAGCCTGCCACAGGAATTCTGCATGTTCCAGGTGTAGGTGCAGGTCTGTGAGGCTGCTGGGCAGGAGCTCCTCTGTACCACAGCTCGTTAGAGCCCCACGCTGTCCCTGTGCTGCTCTCCCTGGTAATCAGGTGGTTGTCACTGGCACAACCTTTGTCCCTACCCCTAGAAATCCATTAGATTGCTCACTTCTAGGTAAATTATACCAGCTGACTTTGAACTACTCAATATAAAACCGTCGTGGTATGCTTGCATGATAGTTATTTGATGTAAGACAACAATTTCTTGTGCTCTCTCTTTAGGAATTTGGGCTTTGAGTTTCACTGGGGTGTGTTGTACGTACCCAACTGCACAGGATCAGGCCCATCTCTGTTTTAAAATGTATTTCACATCTGCAATTAGAAATGTTCTAGGAAACAAATTAGAAGATCGAGTTGTCTGTCACAGGCTCAGATGATCATAGCGACTTGTGCTAAAGGCTCTGTCCTCGTAGAGACCTGCACGGCTGCTTTGTGTAACTGCTGTCAGAGCTCTGGCGTTCTGGTAATAGTGTTTTTTAATAAATGTACTGAGTATACTCACCTTTAAATCCTGTTAGGTACCAATAATTATCGCTGGTATTCTGTACATTAGCTCTGTACTAGCATTCACATTGGACTAGGCTTAATAGCGTGAGTGTCAAAGATGACTTGAAAAAGGAAAATTAATTTATACCCTTTTCGTGTGGTTCTACCCCATGTAGTGGGTGGTTTGTAGAAGTACCAGAAGTGCTACAACTGTCTTCCCCCTTTTTACTTGCTGTGATTCTCTGCAGCAGGACATACAGATTTAAGTCTGTTTTTCCATCTTTTGGAGACACTGAGATATTATCATGGTGAGGTCCATGGACATACCCAGACAAGCTGGGCCCTCATGCAGAGATAAGGCATCTTTTCCATTTGTTTTTTTTTTTTCTTCTGCTGTCCATCCTCCAAGTTTTTGTTTGTTTGTTGTTTTTTTTTAATGTAAAAAAGTTATTCCCTCATCTGTCGGTGCAACATCCTCTAGGATATTTGTGGTCTTCCAGGAAAGGTAGACAGGACTGGAATAACTAATGCCAAAAATTGCCCATGGCAAGGGAGGGAAATCCTTGTTTTCAAGGCAAACCCCATCCAGACTTTTTTTCAGCACACCACAAGGGTATAAATCCCTACTTTTTCTTTTCCAGGTGATCTTTAAGGCCAAATAGCAGAGGGCAGGGTTTTGCCCTCCAGCGGGGTTCCGGTGCCGTGCGGCCTCCGCGCTGTCCCACAGGCCTGAGCCCCGGCACCCCGGCGTTTAGGGAGCTCCGTGGGGTTGGCTTTCACCGTGTCCTCAATTTGGATCCCCAGGGCAAAAAAATTAGGACTTTCTCAGTTAAAGAAAAAACCAAAAGTGAAGCAAAATCTCTGGAGAGTTGTGTTTCCCCACAGCAGTGACGGCCCCTCAGCACCCACTTCTGTTCAGCCAGGACCCCCGGGTCAGTCCTGCTGGGTTTTTAGCCATCTTGACCTCATGTTTGCAAATATTATTGGTAATATAATGCTCTATGTACAAATGTCTGTGTGGCTCATGTGTATGTTTCTGTGGTCCAAGTCAGCCACAGACTTCTGGAATTTCATTGTACTTTGGTTAAATGTTGGACTTTTAACTCTTCTACTGTATGGCTTCTTGATTTCTCTTGTCCAATGTGGACCAACTCTATTTTTGGAAATAAATAAGCATGTAAATAAAATGAATGGGTTTATGCCACTTAAAAGAAAATGCTTTATTTAAAATATACACTCAGTCTTGTATATTTTATGGTATCTCAGGGAGCAGCCGGGGCTCAGGCCTCAGCAGCCTTGTGCTGAGATACCATATTATGTACAAATTCACTTCCAAGTGCTTTTGGAAGCAGACTTCCCATGTCCTGAGCCAAGCCCCTGTAGGACCAGCCTTGCAGAGGAGGGAGGGGGGAATCCAGAAACACATAGTTTAAGGGGAGTAAAGAAAACAAACTCGATTTTCCTCTCAACACAAGGCTTCTGGTTTGAGGTGTCCAGGTGCCAGAGACACTGCCAGGTGCAGGGATGCCATGGGTCGGTTCTCAGCTCCTGCCTGGGAGCACTCGGAGATCAGGAGCACGATGACATCTCTTTTTTTATTATTTTTTTTTAATATTTTTTTTTTTAATTCTCCATATAAACCAATATTTACCAGTAATCCTGTGTTTCTGTTTTTGTTTTTTGGCAGACTTTTACCAGTAAATATCGGTTTATTCCTGAAACCAGAAGCCCTAAACATACCTTTGTTTATAAGGTCAGTTGGCATTTTGTCTCTCTCATTCCCCACTCCCCCCCAGTACAACCCAGCAGGTGGTTGAAAGGTACCGAGTTCTCTTTCTAGTTTTCCTGCTCTGCACCTCTGGGAACTGGAGCCTGCAGGACCTAGAGCCTTCTGTTGGTAATGTAGATCCGAGTTTACAAATTATTCTTTTACCATTTTAAATCCTGCTTTTAAGGACAGAGGTGTTCCTGCCTGCCCACCACGGGAACTGGTAGAAACCCCTAAATTGTTCCTCCTCTCCGAAGCCTGCGGGTAGGTCTCTCACTAGCATCTTCAGGCTTGGGGCTGAGAAAATAATTTATCCCAAAATATACACGAAAAACTGCCATTTCTGGTTTACTGGGAGCAGGACTGGGGGAGGGAAGGGAGGGAAAGGAGTTTGAAACTTACTTTTCTCCCCCTTTTTTTCTAGAAAGCAAATGTGACATGGGGAGGAGGGAGAGAATGTGAACGTGGCCCTTCCTAAACTCATTGTAAACTCCTCCTCCGAGGCTGGGGAAAAGGGCAAGTGAAAGATCTGATCCTTAAAAGGACATCACTGGGTGTCTGAGACCCCAAAAGCAGCTGGCAATTTTTAAGGACTCAAATTGCTTTTGGTTTATCCCAAGAAAAATTGACTTGGGAGTGTTGAAGTCTCCTTTTTCCCCACAAGTATTTGCCACCTAAACACTGCACGTTTTGTTAATACCCCAGAAAACAAAGAACCTGATGAGGGATAGAAAATCAGTTGACTGCACGGTCCCATCCAATTTTTTTCTCCCAAGCAAGCAAAATGCACAAAAAAAAAACCCCCCAAAAAAAAACCAAAGCCCATCCCTGACCCTCCCTCCCAAAAAAAAAAAAACCTAAAAAAGCAAGTCAAAGAGGATCTGAAATGGCCAGTCTGGTTTTGTCATACATGGTTGACAAGGGTGTTTTTGGCATAGCTGCAGCCCAACTATGTCCCTTTAAGGAGCACCGTGGCTCGATTCCTCCTCACCAACCCCGAGCTGAGGGTTTTGCTGTTCCTGAGAGCAGATCGAAGCTCCTGCAGCCTTAGATGGAGTCCAGAATGAGGGGAGCCCTTCCAGCTGTGCACTTTGAGCTGAAAACTACCTTTCCTCCCCTTTTGCAGCCTGGGTGGTTCTGATTGCTGGCAGTTCTGTAATACAACCTTAATCTGAGCAGTTGAGGCTGGTCCTACCTTATCTTCAGACGTCTTGCGGAGGACTCCTGTTACCAGTTTGGTACTCAAAAGCTACACCCCACCATCAGAAGTCACTTTTTGTTTTTTCCAAAGGCAGTGATAGCTCACCCTCTCTAGCTCTAATGGAAAACCTGATAATTGCAATGCAACTTTCTAATAAATTGTTCATATATTCATAATTCCGTTGCAATCCCAAATTGGAGAAGAGATCTGTTATAAGGTATATATTAGTCTAGATTTTTCTTATTGTAAATACTGTAATTTTATAATACTGTCAATATTTTATTAACTTAGAAATATTTAACAGAGTTTAATCTATGGTAGTTGATTTATTTATAGGTTTATGTTGCAGCCAATTACATTCTAATGTAAGATTAACTTTCAGCATGTAAACTTTGAGTGAATATATCTTTGGAAAGATTAAGAGAGAAAAATCTCGCTCTTAATCTGTAGTATTTATCCCCAATTCCCAGTTGGGAATTATTTAACGAAATATTAGGAGGTTTTGAGAGCTCATGAATCTAATAATTGCAGTTGGATTTGAAAACTTGAATTTTGAGATGTACTTGGCTCTTTGACCCTGTGAAAAAGTTCGTTTCAGTACCTGACCTCTCTAGCACAGAAGTCTTTATTTTGAGCAAAGGGACACTGTCAGATCAATTTCAGTTTCTTGCTTTTTGGGGGGGAAACAGAAAGCTCAGAATGCGGCCCTGTGGTATGGGTGTTAATTCCTCTTGGATCACAAGGGGAACAGCTCCTCTCCCGAGGCTTTGGGTCCCTGGCCAGAGCAGCTTCACCTGGGCAGGGGCGGAACTCTGCAGCTGCAGCTCGGGGAGATGGGCAAAAGTGCACAAATCTCCAACTTTTGACCGTTTTTGACCAAAGCCTTTGCTTTTTAAGAATTGAAATCTCTCTCTCTCTTTTCACCTGATGGTGTCCCTTTAGCATCATAAAGATGTTCATGTTCTCTGAAAACCATGAGAAGTGATTTTCTTTTCAAGGCAGGGGAGAATTGGTCTGTCATGTGTTTGCAACGCAACTTGCATAAAAATACCAAAAATATCTTGAGGGTTTTCACAGGCGTTGGTATTTTTTGAGTGTAAAAGTTAATCTTGATTAGAGATGTGCCAATCTTTACTGCTTTCCTGTAGTGTTGTTACACTTAGGCATTTCAGTTCACTTACAAATATATACTGTAACAGTATACTTTGTACAGATTTATTTAAAATTTATTTGAAAACTGAAATAAAGTAGGCAGAAAATAAAGATATTTATTTTTCATTTGACTATGTAAGAAGGTATCATTCTTTTGGTTTTAGTGCACTGGTGTACCAAGCCTCAGAACCACTGCTTTCTCCAGCTCATAGGATGCTTTTCCAGACTGTGGATACGTGTATGTGTACTGCTGTGTTGATAAGTAAATGCCAACGATGGAGTTCGTTGCTTTTATACATCCCAAAGAGAAGTTCTCCACCGTTCACTGTCTGTTTTCTGACCGAAAAGGCGTGTGTTTGTGAACAGTGTTCACGCCAGCTCTGCCATCCCACCCTCACATCAGCTCACACCAATGCCAGGATGGGAGGAGTTGCCTGCGTACCTTCCCCAAAACACCCTGGGCCACAGTGGCATCGTCAGGGAGCAGTTCAAACCTGTGTCCTTTGGGCTTTGTGTAAAGCAAATGCAGAACAAGAAAAATCAAGATGTTAAATCCATTAGAAAACCAATTCCTTATTGTACAGTAGTATGGAGATCTCTAGTCAACCTGCCATTAATAATAGATTCTTATTTTTTGAATGATCTATTTAAAAGAACAGCAAGCATTGTATTTGCTAGTAAATCTGAAGTGTTTACATGGAATTACTAAATAAATTATTTGATCTAAGATGGCTCTTATCAGTGCTGATTTTTAATAATGGAAATTCGGTTTGGCAGCTGCTTTTTTAGTTCGTGCTGTTCTTTAAAATCTTCCAAAGCAGGTTTTGGTTTTTTTTTTCACTGCCTCCTTGTGGTTCAAATTCGGTTCTGAGGAAGAGGCAAACCATGTCTCTCCCTGCAAGGCCTGACAGGAGTGCTAGCTCACGTTTTCCAACCCCTTCCACAAGGCTTTCCCTTCACATCCCAAACACCTGAGCTGGAGCAGGATGCTCTGAGCCCTGCAGCACTCACAGCTGCCCACGGTTCTCACCAGGCTGAGGCCTGGGGCCTGGAGACACAGGATGGGGTTTTTTAGCAGAAAGGGATAGAGGTAGAATAGGGGATAGAAGCAGAACATCCTCCTGTGAGGTAATGAGTTGTCACACTCAGTTCCAGCTTGGTCCTGCTTCCTGCTGTTCCAAGGCTGCTGGAACACCCTGTGCTCCCGGTCCTGTCCCCTGCTCAGTCACCAGAGGCGGACGCAGATGAGGGCTTTGGATCATCAGCAAGGCCAAAGGCAAATCCAGGGGTTCTCACCCCTTCCCAGCCCCAAGGGCCGCTCTCTGATGTGGGAGAGCTGGCTGTGCAGCCCCCAAAGCTCCCTGGAGCTCCGGCGGTGGAGGATGGGGCAGATGCTGCCCTGCCTTGGCGCTCCCGCCCAGGGTGACTGCAGGTGGAGAAGGGCAGCAGGGAGATGCTGGATACAGAAATCCCCGTACCAGGAGCAGCAGAGGAGCAGGCAGGCATTGCAAATGCCGAGTCTGGCCACACCGTGTCCCCCTCTAAGCGCTGCAGACGCTGTTTTTTCTGCCAGGCACTGAAACCTGGGGAAAATGAAACTATCAATAATGCACCTGTCCCCGCACTCGGCGCTCCCAGGCTGGCGCGGACGAGCGCTGAGTCACCCCATGTTTAATTCAACGCTCTCAGCGCCACAGCCCTGGCTACAAACCCATCCAGTGCTTACATTGTGCACTCGCTGAAATTTTTGTTGGACATGGATTTCACGCTTCATGTTCAGGGCAGGATTCCCGTCCCACCCCACGCTCGCTCTGCTGGCTGGGGAGGGGTGAGCCCAGACCCTGCTCCATGTACATGGACAGTGTCTCCCCCAGCCTTCCCCTGGCCCTTCCCTCTCCTCTTTCCCTCGCTGGTTTGGAAAGGTTTGAGATATCCATCCCTGGGCCCTGCAGCACCACCCCAGCTCTCCCTGGGCCTTTCACTGCAGAGGCTCAGCCATTAGACCACGCTGGAAATTATTCTGCTCTCACTTACTCCTCTGAATAGCGGATTTACACACATCTCTATCTCCTTGGTGAGCTAGCCCATAGTTATGAGCAGTACATTCCTAGAAATTTGCTTTCTACTTTGGGGGGAATTGAGCACACTGTCGAAATGGCTCCATTTGTCTGAGTAACATCAGGAAACTTATCTGGGCCAGATGCCTCTCCAAGCTGATACCCACTGGCCAATGGTTGGTGCTTGAGAAGCAGGAAACAGCTGCTCTACACCTTGCCAAGCCATGAAAGGCCCTTATTTTGGAAGAAAATACTTCCTCTTTAGTTTAATCTCCCACTAGCACACAGGAACGACCCTCAGCATTGATCTCACTGCCTCTCATGTCTCCACTGCTCATTTTAATGCTTAAAGCAAAAACTGAACTGAAATGTCAGACAAAAACTCTGGTCACAAAGTTTTGGGGTTAGTGATTGCTCCAATTTGTTTGTAGTGGATGGGGCAATGCTCCAATGACTCAGATATGGAGCATCCTGAGCTAGCCCTGCCTCACAGGATGGCTCCCAACCAAAGCAATTCCTTCCATGCTGGTTTGGTTGGCATTGCAGACAACCTGCAACTTTTCTGGGAATTGGCTGAAGTAGGTTATTCAAGATAAAAGGAAATTCCCCAGGGTGGCATTCCTGAACTAGGGATACAGAGAAAGTGTTTTTGCTGCTTCCACCACTGCTGCTCACATGGAGAAGTGACTCAAAAGCCAACTGGTAGCTGCCCAATCCTTCCCAGTCCTGCCATGCAGGTGTTGGGAATAAAGACTGCTCTGGATTTCCAGGAATGCATATTTGCAGTGAAGAGGCATAGACATGAACTTGTTCCATCTCCTAAGAGCTTCCCTTTCAACCCAGCAGAGCATGGGAACTGTGAAAGGAATACTTGAATTATTTTGTCCTGGATTTGTTTCTCCAAGTCTAAAATATGGATGTTCTGAAAGTGGGGAATTTTATAACATATCCAACATCCAAGTTGGCCTGGCAATCAAAAGCCGAGGCAAGGCCAGAGGGTGATTGCTGCTGCCAGGCAAGGAGGAAGGCAGAGTGACTCTTGGGGAGCCTTTGCTCTGCAGCCCTGGGCAAGCTGGGGCACAGGAGGGGCCGGCTGCTCCAGAGCCTTCGGCAGCAGCTGCCTGTCCCCGGGCTGCCGTCAGGCACGGACTGCTGGGGAAGCTGTCTCCATGAGGCAGCCAAAGCTTGGTGCCAAGGATGCCTGGAAGAGCTTGACCCTGACAAGGATGCCCTGGGAGAGCTGTAAACACAGTGGGAAAACAGAGGGGACTGGTTTTGAGCAGCAGAACCCAGCTCAGCCCTGCTGACCCTACAACAGACGCTTGCTTCCCTGCGCTTCCCTCTGCTCTTCCTCGCAGAAGGGTCTCCCTGAGCCAGCCTGCATCCATTGCAGCCAGAGCAAACATTCCCAGGACTGACCAGAAAGACTGAACTGTACTAAAACTGGAAGCAGGAGGTGCCCAAAGTGCCTCTCCGTGCCCTGCCATGTGAGACAGACAAGTAACAAGGGCTGTAACATCCAGCACAGCTCACAGCCCACAAGGATTCCCAGCTGAGGCCGTTCATCTTAGTCACGGAATGAACCTGCAGTGTATCTCCCAGGAATGGCCATGGAAAAACACCTTGCCACGCTTTGCATGCTGCACTGAGGGGTGGAATGACATCCTGACCATCACAAGGGCAGTCAATGGCCCAATGTAGCACTGGGCTCCCATAAACACAGGAGGAGCTGCTCCAGCCCAGAGTGAGCAATTCCTGCTCTTTGAGGGTCCCTAAAGCTTTTTTGAGTGAGGGAAGTCAGATGTTCCCCCACCAGCTGGTGATGCACCCCCTCACTTTGCCCATCAGTGAATCTAGCCCTACATGATCCTAAGCAGCTGAAAGATCCTGTTGCTCCTCAAAAAAAATAACTTCTAGCAACAATAGAGCAGTTGTGGCTGCCCAGTACCTGGGAGTGTTCCAGGCCAGGTTGGATGGGGCTTGGAGCAGCCTGGTCTAGAGAAAGATGTCCCTGCCATGAGCAAGATGAGTTTAAGGTCCCTTCCAAACCCAAACCATTCCTTGATCCCATGGACAGCAACAGCTTTCCCTCCAGCTGGTAGTTCCCCCTGACCTGTGAGGGTTTCCCCTGGCTCACAGCAAACACTGAGTCCCCACAGACTTTGTGACCAGCTCAGTGCTTTGAACAGAGGCTGCAAGAAAGGAGCCAAACCCCACAGCCCAGACCTGCACAAAGGGGCTGCAGGCACCTCCTCGTTGTGCTGAGCACTCTGAAAGTCACATCGTGTGCAGGATGAGCTGAGTCCCACATGGGGAGCAGCAGGGATGAAGGGAATCCCTGTGCCCAGCTTTGATGTCCCCTGGCCCTGCTTCTCTTTCCAACAGCCCGTGGCACTAAGTGCTCCAAATCTTGCATTTTCTGTGGTGAATTTCCCTCCGTTTTCAGCCTGCAGCTCAAGGATTTCTCAGCAAGCTGCTGCTTTTCTGTGATGGAATTAGTGACAGTAGAAACAGCAATAGTAATTATTCAGTGACCTAGAAATGACCTTTGGATTTTAAAAATCCATGGCTCTACTAAGGGCTAAATATTCACAAACAGAAAGAAGCTCCTGAAGCAGCAACATTTTGGTAAGAGCAAAACACCTGGGAAAGGTGACCAAGGAGAGAGAAACCCTGAGAAGTGTCTCAGTGAGTGAAGGATCCTGTTTGGAACCAGGACATGTACCCTGGAGCCCTGCTGGTGTCACAGCCTCCATGGGCTGTGCTGACCCCATCCAAGTGCTGGGACACAAGGATCCCTGGCATGGCCTGTACAGCCCCTGGCTGCAGGAGCAGCCCTTCCATGGCTTTTTGGGAAGAGGGATTACCCAGTCCATCCCCCAAAACAGCTGTGGGCACATGTCCAGTAGATGTGGAACTGCTGGTGGCACCACCACTGCCCCCTTACAGCCACCAGACCTTCCTGCCCGTGTGTTGGCACAAAGCTGGCAGCACCCCTGGCCCTGGCAGGAGATGCCATGAGGAACAGGACAGAGACCTTCTCAACTCCCATGGTCTCTCGTGCCATGGTCTCAGTGCCCCTGAACTGGGAGCTGTGCTGGCCTTCAGGCAGACTCTCCTCCCTACAACATGATCTGCTGCCCTGGTTTTGGCCATGATGGGCAGTGAGATGCCTGATGAGCTTCTTAGGAGATCTCACCTGCTACCCAACCCCTCTGGGGAGGAGGAGGTGAACCTCAGACTAGGGAACTGGTGACCTGTGTGTCTCCCAGTTGTTCAGCCCCTAATGAAAGGGAAGTCCCAGTCTCCCAGGGATGGGTCAGGAAGCCAGATGAAGGATAAATTTCCAATGCTCTTTTTCACTTCATACCACAAATGTGCTCAGTGAGGCTTCTCGTGGACTCCTGGGCCAGTGCCCCAGCTCACCTGTAAGCCTCAGCCCAGTCCTGCCAGGAACAAGAGCAGGTCAGGTCCTTGCCAAATGAGTGGAGGGGGGGATTCCCTCCACTTGCAGGTGGCTGGAAAAGGTGCAGCTGGGCCCTGGCGATGGGCAGACACACACAGACACTGCCTGGGAACTGGGACTGCTGGACCTGAGTGAGGGGACCCAGATCACCACTGCCAGGTGAAGCTGGATGCACCTCAGCCTCTACAGAACGTTGTGCCTGAGGAAGAGGAGGATGAGGAAGGCAGTGGAATGCTGGGCCCCTCTAATGTAGAGCTGGGTTGGGGCCCCACTTCAGTCAGAACAGAATTGGCTTTTTGCCTTTTTCACCTTCCAGTTGTGCCCCCTGAGGTTCTTCTGCCCAGACAGATCCTTGACACAAAATGGGAATCAGTGATTCAGAAAAATACAAACCATCTGTGGAGCAGCGTCACAGCAGAGACCCCTTCACACGTGTGAGCCCTCAACAGACCTGCTCCTTGGGGAACAGCACAGTTAGCTGCAATTTTTTTTAATGACACTGCTATTTTAAAAAGAATAACTCATATAATAATAATAATAATTGCTTCCTGTGCATGCCCAGCACGTGGGCTTTGAGCTCAAGTAGAATATTAATAGCAATTAATTACAGCCCCTCTGACAGCAGCCAGTGCCAGGAGGGGACACACACTGATGTCAGCCTGGGGAGCAGGATCTGCCTCTGCCCTGTCTCTCTACACCTCAGCATCTTTCCTTCAGCCAGGAGGACTCCAGGGCGATCCTGGGGCTCAGGGACTGTCCCTCCACCAGGCTGCAGGAAGCTCATTTTCCCAGGGTGGAGCCACGTCCCAGCAGCTGATAAAGAAGCTTGGCTATAAAGTGTTTCTCTGTCTATTCTACAAAAGCTGATTTCCTGCTCCAAACAATTCTCCCCTAATGTCCCCACAGGAACATTTGGCTTAAACAGCTTTGAAATCAGTTAAAAAGATGGTTTTCCACTCGCTATAGAAGGTAATCCTGAGCAAGCCATGTGCAAACCCAGCACTCCAACCTCAGCACAGGCTGCCCCAGGAAGATGTGGAGAGGAAAGGAAAGGTTTGGGTTGGGGAGGTAACAGGAGATGGAGGCCAAGGGGACTTTGGCTCTCCCAAACATCGGAGAAAGGAAGAGGTGACCAGCAGGTCTTGCTCTCCAACCCCTGACAACCTCCTGACCTTTGGCAGCTGGATTTGACTCTCCTAAGGTGCCTGTGTCTTTTCTGATTCTGCCTCCTTTCAGCTTTTCTTTAATCCTTTTCTTTTTCCTGCCTTTTAAATCTTTTTCTCCAATTTCAGCATCTCTAAAGGATGAGTGAAGCCAACTGCTGTGAGTTCTGCTGTCAAACAGTTATTTACTAAGCACCAAACCACACTCTTGTGAGTATTGAAAAAATACATATCAGAGCTTTTCAGGTCTCTAATCCAGCCAAGCACAAAGGATTTGGGGATTTCAGCAGTTCCTGGGCAGTCCTGAGCTCTTCTTCCAACCAGACACACAAAACCACGAGCGCAAAGATCCACCAAAGTTGTGTCCAAACCCAACAGCATCCAAATAAAACCATCACCACGCCTTCCCTGCACCTCCTGACAGGAACTGGGCCTTCCTTTGGTTTCCCAACAATTTTGGCCGGTGCATGAAGACCACACGTGCAGCGAAAGCTTCAGCCCATCAAAATGACTCCAGCCCAAATGAGATGCACTTTAATTTTGCCTGGAGCTTCCACCTTCCCTGACACATTGACTGGTTGTGAGATTAAATAAAATGCTCATTTCTTAAAATAAATCCCAGAGAAAAGTACAAATCCATTTACAAGATTTATGTTTGATGCAATCAGGCTCCAAGCCTCGGGAGGTGGAGGTGATAATACTTTCCTGTGCAGCCTATTAGATCCACCAGCTATAAAATACTGTGGGTTTAGTGGACAATTCTCTAAGGGTTGCATTAGCATTCACAAAATCCAGGTTCTTCTCCCAGAGGGTGTGAACAGCTCCCCAGGGTTAGAACTCCAAGCCTGACAGAGCTCAAGGAGCTCTGGGACAGCTGTCCCAGGCACAGGGTGGGATTGTTGGTGTGTCCTGTGCAAGGCCAGGAGTTGGATTTGATGATCCTTGTGGGTCCCTCCCAGCTCAGCATGTTCTGTGGTTCTATGATTCTTTGCTGTATTATTTTCACTATGGTTTTTTTTGTCCTTCCTGGCTGAGGGTTCCTCTCTGTCCCTCCTGGGCTTGCTTCCAGGGAAGCAGGGCATCTCTCCCAGGAGCACCCTGTCCCTCTCACTGCCACCCCAGCTCACCCTTCCAGAGGGGAGAACAGCTTTAAATGGTTCTGTCTGCTGAGACCTCGCTTGTACCAATTCCCAGCAGGATTTAACACCCTGGGGACCTGCAGAGCCAGGAGCAGGGGCAGGCAGTGCCAGCCACTCTGTGCCAGCCACTCTGTGCCCACCAGCCTCATGGCTTCAGCCCCCTGGCAGAGCTTGGGATGGCTCTGGGGGGCTGGGAAAGGCCAGGGCTGCCCAGCAGTGCCCCCACAGTCCTGTTCTGACAGCAGTGAGACCCCCATAATATCCCTCTCAATACCTGGTTTTGGGGAGCAAGCACAACTGCCTGGGCAGCACAGCTGGAGCAAAGCAGGGAGCCCCCAGGAAAGCACCAGACACCCCTTAAATTGAAGCCCCTATGGGCAGGTCCTCCAGGACAACAGGTTGGAGCCCCAAATTCACCCTCTGACCTCGCTGCCCAGCCCAGGGGAGGTACCTCAGGAGCAAAGGGGCCCTGCATGAAGCGTGATGGGGTAAGGACAAGGCAGGGGAAAGCAGAGACAAGGCACTGTCAAAACAGACACTAATTAGTGCTAATTGCAAATAATCAGCCAAACCTAAGAGCATGAGGGAACCCAGTCCTGGCACAGAGAGGAGCCCTGGCTGGAGTGAGGAGGGCATGTGCCAGGCAGGTTGTGATGGCAGAATCCCACAGATGGGGACCCCATTGCCTCCCCACACCATCACTTCTCTTCCCAGATCCCACCCAGCCAGAAGTTGCCACATGCTGCAGCACACAGGGCTCCTCAAACTGCTCTCCTGTGTCCCCTGGAAGCAATTCCCAAGGTCAGAGTGTTCACATCACTCATCTTGGGAAACCCTGCTGCAATGGCCCCCCAGGATGGGCCTCTGGCTACTCCCAAGGCAGGAGAATTAGTGGGAAGATGATCCCAGGAGATGAGATGCCACATCATAAAGCAAGCCTTGTCCCTGTCCTCCCACCGCCCTGGGCTCAGCCAGGTGAGATTCTCAGGGCCCAGGGATCCTCCTGTGAGGCCTTGGGGCTCCTTTTCTCCCTGCAGGGTTAAATCCATTTTCTCTAGGTGTTTGCAGGAGTCACTAACATCACCAACACAGCACAAGCTTCCTGTTGTCTGCAGTCAGCTTTTCCTCCCTAGAGGCCACGCTCCTCCAGCTCTCCATCACCTCCCCCTGCAGCACTCCCAGCTCTCCTTGCTTTGGCCCTGGGATCCTCATGAAGCTCAGAGCAGATCTTCAAGCATGGCACCAAGACCTGCCACGTCCTACCCTGAGCCCCAGGGCGTCTCTCTGAGACATCTTGGGTCATGCACAGGGTGCTGTGGCTTGCTCCCAGCACCAGGATGGAAGCTGTTCTCCATCTTCATTGCCTGTCCTCACACCTGCAGTCCATGGCTGCCTTCACTCCTGCAGGATTTATTTGGCACTCACCCAAATCTTACACAGTTCCTTCCTTAGCCATTCCCTGCAAATTCCCCCAGAAGACACACAGTGTTTCTATCTCTGCCCAGCTCTGGAATACAAAGCAGGGCACAGATGAGCCAGGTGAGCAGCACAGCAGGTGCTGAGCCAGGGTCCTGCCAGGGCTGGAACTCTTGTCTCAACACTTGTACTGAGGAGCAAGCAGGGAGTGTGAACAGCCCCAGTGCCCCGTGCCAGGCCCTGGGGTACCACAGGGTCAGGGTCTGCTGATGCACTGCTCACCTCGCCGGATTCAGCAGGGTGGAGACCCCTTGGCACACCCCTCTGAAAGGGTCTGAAAGAAAAGTTCAACCCTCTGTGCCCTGCTAGTAAACTCCCATTCATGCATGACTTCTCAAATAGCTTTTGAGTGCTTTCCTTTGCTTTCAGTGCCAGCAATGACTCAGGCTTAGATGTGCATTGTCAGGCAATCCGGAGCTGGCGTCTAGCTAGGGAACACCATTTGTTCAGCAAGAGCAATATTTAAGTGCCCTCTGGTGGTAACTGCCCGTGTCCTTGTTGGGATTTCCTCCTCTCCCTTCTGCCCGACATCCCCCTGGGATCTTCCCTGGGCCAGGACAGTCCCTGCTCATCCAGCCCCGCTGGCTCACAGGGATCTCCCGGCCCTCTCCAGTGCCACGTTCTGCAGCAGAAGCCTGAGCGTGTCCGTGATTCCATCCGTGCTGCGGGCCAGCCCAGCCCTGGAGCTCAGCTCTTGGCCTACTTTGCTGCCCACGTGTCAGCTCATCCGTCCTGCCCGGCCCCATCCAGCAGCGCAGCAGCCTCGCCTGAGGATGCTCGGGCACTGTCTCTGTCCCTCCCCACCAGCGCTTGTATTTCAGCCAATCTGGGTAAAAAAATGTCCGTGTGACATCCCAGGGTGGTTCAGTTCCCCTGTGCTGCACGAAAAGGGGCGGCCAGGCAGGAGAAGGAGCCCCCAAAGCTGCTCCCCCAGCACGGAAAGGCTGCAGTGACAGCTCAGCCGAGGTACGAGCCCCCAGAGGCGCCGCAGAAATGCGGTTTTATAACACTGCTTTCCCTGAAACTCCTTCTGCAGCTCACTGCTCTATTTAATTGCTATAGAATACCTCACTGTGCCGTTATATTTTCCGTAGAAAAAAGCATCTGCAGCACAAATACCTGTGCTGTAGCTTCAGCTGCTGGGGGCAGAAGGGGAATATGACAGAAAATATTTTCCATGCCCACAGCTGGATCAAAATCCAGGCTGGACATTTCCTTAAGCACGAAACACGCATTTTAATGATGAGGTTGTGCCACTCAGCTTCCCTGGCACATCTAAAGTGACTCTTCCTGCTCCTCTGCTCCACAAGAAGGGCAGAAAGAGGAAAAGCAGAGCAGAAGTGAGGCCAAGGGGGAATATGCCCCCGGTTTGGGATCCTGCAGATGTTGCAGGTGTTCTGGTGGGATGGAGCATCCCGGGAACTCCCTCCTGCCCCAGGGCAGAGGGGCACAGAGGGGCTGCAGCCAGGCACAGTGACCCACCAGCCCCTCCACTCAGCCTCACTGGCACAATCCCAGCCCCTGTGCACGTCCCTCCTCTCCCACAGCAGTTCCTGCGGGAAATGTCCTCAGCTCCCCAGATCAGCCCCCTAGGTGGCAGTGGCCACCCAAACCTCAGCTCAGGAAGGTGCAGAGCTGTCACCTGCGGGTCACACATTACTGTGGGTTGGTTTGACAGCAAAAGGAGGAGTGACCTTTCCTGTCCACCTTTGCTCTGCCAGGGGCTTTCATTCTGCAGGAAGGGATTGGCTGCCTGAAAGCCTCACAAATGGGGGGCAAGGCTGCCAATGCTTCATTTCTCTGTGCAATCCTGCTGGCACTCAGATGAGACACAGGAAATGTGTGAAGTACCAGCCCAGGACTGCAAAATAAAGCTGCCCAAAGCTGACCTCTAATTTGTCTTTCAGCCATCACAACAAACTCCCTGTGTCCCACAGGAGTAGCTCAGCTCACAGCAGTTCTAAAAATTCAAAGGAGCTGTGTAGCTGTTTAAATATAGGCTAAAGCAGTTATTTAAGTACTTAGCATTTCTTCTGGCCTATACAATAAATCAGCTTATTCTGCAAACTGTGCTGTTCTTACATTGCTCTTTGCTGGCTGGGCTCAGCCCTGGTGCTCTCTGTCCAGGCAGGACATGATGGAGACAGGACACCCCTTGGTGACAGAAGAAACGTGCCTGTGTGTCCTGGCTCTACACCAAAACCAGCAAATGGAGCAGTTCTGTGACTGTGCCACCTCCAGGGACAGCTGGGAACCTCTGCAGGTTGTCTGTCCTTTCCATGGACACCTGGCAGGCAGCACCTGCTCCAGCCCCCCCGGCCCACCTGCCCCAAAGCTCCGGCGTTTCTGTGCCACATCACAGAATCACACACCTACAGACTGTGTGGGTTGGCAGGGATGGACCTCTGCAGGCCACCTGGTGTGACCCCTGCTCAACCATGAGAGCCCCTTGACCATGACTTTGTCCAGGTGTCCAAGGGTGGAGACTCCATAACTCCTGGGTACTTAGAGAGATCCTCCAGTGTTTCCATTTGTGCCCATTGTCCCTTGTCCTGTCACTGGGCACCACTGATAAAAGCCCGGATCCTTCCTCTTTCCACCCTCCCTTCAGGAATTTGTACACATGGGTTCAGTCCCCCTGAGCCTTCCCCTCTCCAGCTTGGACAGTCCCAGCTCTCTGATGAGACACGAGGCAGTCCCTGCACCCACTCCATGGCTCTCTCCACTGGACTGCTCCAGTTTCTCCTGGGAAGACCAGCACTGGACACAGTACTCCAGGTGTGACTTTCCACGTGGGGAATCAAACAGTGATGATTTTCTTGTTCTTCATGTGCCTGGAAATGATATCCAGGATTAGCTGTTCCCATTCCAGGGATGGAGATGAAGCAGATCAGCTTCTAGCTCCCTGGATCCTCCCTCTTGCTCTTCTTAAAGACAGGAGTGACATTTGCTTTCCTGCAGGCTTTGGGTACTTCTCTACCTGATCCAACAGGACTCTTGCAAACAGACCTATGAAGAGGCTGAAGTCTGCTCTCACAAAGTTCAGGGCTGTGCTCTTGCTTTTCACCCTCCTTCCCTTCAGGATTCTGAAGTCTACAGTCCCTGTCTCTCTCATGACCTCCAGGATGGGGCAGCTGACACTCAGCAGCCAGACAGGGTGGTTTTAGCTCAAACCTGTCTAACCAGCTGTAGACCCTCTGTGTTTGCACCTCCCAAAGCCAAACTGCAGCTGTTCCCAGAACCTCAGCCTGTGCTGACCAGGACTGAGTCTTCCTTTGTGTCAACAAAGCTGAAGAGACCAAGCACCTTTGCCTTGCTCCCCAAGAAGCCAGGCTGCAGCAAGGGATCAGGTCTCTCACTCCTGGGACAGACAGGACTAATAACACCTTGGACTGACTGTGAGGCTGCTCAGGAGCATCAGGGCACAGGAAAACGGCACGTGGGCTGTTGGCTCCCTCTTGGTGTTGTGTCCTGTGGCTTTGGGGAGGGTGACAGTGCAGGAGAGTGGTCACAGCAAGCAGGCAGTGCTCTGCTTCCCACCAGCAGCAGCAGCAGCAGCTGTATCTGCCTGATCTCCACCTTGGAACACCTCTGTGTTGAATTAAAATAATTAAAAACATGGCAATCCAAGCAGATGAGGGCTGTTCAGAGCCCACAGGTTGACACCTATGCTGGCCTGGAGAGGGTGAGGAGCAGCTCTCCTGTCCCAGGGTGGGTGGCACAGCTGTGTCTCTGCACTGGGCTGGAGGTGATGATCAGGATCCCCAAGGCTCTGGTTTTGCAGAGTTTCTTGTGCAGTTGCTGACCTCAGAGTGAAGCCAAGCCCGATGGATGCACATGGAGTGCCTGTGCCTGAGCCAGGCTGAGCCCCTGGGAGCTGCTGGCCTTTCCTCCTGGAGCTGGAAAAAGAGGGAACAGAAGTCAGAAGTGTTGCTGGCACCATGTGGACGGGAGGGCTGTGGTCAGCCTCTGCCCAGGACTCTCTGACACCTGGTGACACAGAGATTGTCTCTGTGCCCATTCTTTGCTCAGTGCTTTTCACTCCTGCTCACTGCACTCTGTACCTGTCAGACAAAATAAAGCTATTGGGAGACAAACAAAAGATTGACTTTTGCTTTCCAGGACTCCAGCAACCCAAAGGTGATGCATTTTCCTTGTTTGCTACACTCTGCTGGGCAGTTCTCTCCAGCAAGGTTCTGCAAGCTGAGGAGGGGACACTTGTGGGACCCCTGTCACTCCCAGGGCCTCCTTCCCTGTGTGCCTTTTCTGTCCAGACCACCTGCACCACCTTGGGCTCCATGTCAGGGCTCAGCTCCACTGTCCCACATCCCTGGGGTTTGCTGTGGCTTCCTCTGCTCACCCCACAGCCCCTCCCAAAGCACCTATGCTATCACTGTGAAAATTATTGCTGTTTTTCCTCCCTCCCTTCACTGTTAAACTGTTTTACATCAGCTACCACTTCCTCCAGTTCCATGTTTTTTTGATGTGGAGCAATAAACCACTCTAAGGAACCATTGTCATTCCAGAGAAACGCGATGCTCCTGGAAAGGAGCTTGTAAACCCACTGTTATTTTCTTTCCTAATTGCAATTTCAGTGACTCATCCCTGGTGCCACACTGCAGTGCACAGCCATTGTGTGGATTTTTACCCAATCTTAGAGCAGTCACAATTCACTGCTCAAGTTTTCAGGCCACCCAAGCCATTAGGAAAATACATGTAAAATAAAAACCTGCTGGTACAGTTGGCTGGCAGAGCAGCACAGCCCCTTGGGACAGCAGCAGAAGAGAAAGGCATTGAATGTTCTCCAAAGCTGCTGTGGCCAATGTGGCTGAGCTAACATGAGCTGCTGCCTGAACGTGTGCTGTCTCAACAAGAGCTGATTCTCTCCTTTCCCCTTTCCCATCCCCTTCTTCCCCCCAGCTCTATCACAGCTCCATTGCTCAGCCCTGTCTCTAGGCTCTATCTCAACCCTATTCCTTCCCCTCCTCACTTCTATCCCACCTCCTTCCCCTTTTCCTCCCCTTCCTGATCCCACTCCCCATCTTGATCTCATCCCTTTCCCTACCCCATCTAACCCCACCTCACTGTCCATCCCTTTCCTCCCCACCCCATTCCCATCTCACTCCACTCTTTCCACATCCTCCTCCCTATCCCTAACCCCATCCCATACTCATCCTGTTCCTATCTCATCCCCATTCCCATCCCATCCTACCCCTCTGCTCCTGTTTGTGCAGAGCCCCCAAAGCCTTGCTCAGCCTCCCCACGACCACCCACTCTGGAGGGGAGAGGTTTCTGGGCACATCTCCTGGGAGGGTGGCAGCACTGGGCAGCTCCTGCAGGAGAGGAGGGATGGCCTGGCACATGGACCAGAGCTCAGCCCTCATGTCTGTCCCAGGAGACAAAGGCTTCCCTGGGAGCTCTTGGCCCTGCTCAGGCTGTTGATTCACTGCTCAAAATCACATTGGCCTGTTTGTACAAGGATCCACAATCCTGGTTTTGCTAGGGCCATCCCCCACCCGTTTTCCCTTTCTCCCTGCTGAGGTGGAAAGATTCTGACTTTGGCCATGAGTTGGGCAGGACTGGGACTGCCCCACTGCTCCCCATGGCCAACCTCAGTTCCAGGGCAGCAGAGCCTTTTGTCAACCAACACAGCACCCAGGGAAGAGCTGACTGTGTTTGCCCACTCCATGCTGAGAGAGCTGCTGCCACCCTGGCAGGCCCTGTGAGATGGCTGAGCAAGGCTAAAACATCCTGGCTGAGAAAATTGAACTCCATTGGGCTCCAGAGGCAGGCAGCAGGGTCTAGGTGGGGCTGGGGCAGCCAGAGAGGAGCCTCCCCTCCCCTGAGCTTCCGTGCCCTGCTGTGCTGGACACCCAGACTGCTGGCCATGGCACAATGTCACCAAGAAGACAATTGTGCAGCTCAGGTTCTCATCAGGTTCAGCATCATTTAGGATGAAGCTGAGCTGAGGCCTCGTTGTCACCTTCCAGTGCTTAAAGGGACTCATGGAAAAGAAGGAGAGTGACTTTTTACACAGGCACAGAGTGATAGGCCATGGGGGAAAGGTTTTAAACTAACAGAGGAGAGATTTAGTTTAAATATTGGGAAAAAAATCTCCCCTGTGAGGGTGGTGATGCCCAGAGAAGCTGTGGTTGCCCCATCCCTGGAAATGTTCAAGGTCACATTGGACAGGGCTTGGAGCAACTTGGGCTAGTGGAAGGTGTTTCTGCCATGGCAGGGGAGAGGAATGAGATGAGCTTTAATGCTGCTTTCATCCAAACCATTCCATGATTCTGGGATCCCATTTCAGTGACACATTCTCTGTCTTTGCCACAGAGTGGGCTGGAAAGGAGAGCTTGGAGCCTGTGTAACCAAGCTGGCAAACTGTGCCAGTGTCTCTGAGGCAGCACAAATGGGAGTAAAGGAGCTTCCTGAGCCAGTCTGGCCAGTGTGGCTGAAACTGGGCTTACAGGACCTGGCCAGGGGCTCAGCAGCCCTCCTGCTGCAGTGGTGCAGGGGCAGCCACAGCTGGCTTTGCTCCTGGGGCTGAGGGCTGGGAGCAGAGCGTTCTCTGGCAGCTCACCTGGCAGAGCAATGCCCTGCCACAAACCCTCCCTGCCATCCCCACAGTGTTTGCAACCTGGGAAACTGCAGCACCAAAGGGGAGCAGAGCAGGTGAAGAGGGAGCCCTGCCCCACCAAAGGCTCCAGAAGAGCTGTGAGCAGAGCACCAGGCAGCTCCAGCACGGTGGGATGGGCTGCAGGAGAGACCCAGGTCCCCCTGAATATTCATAACTGTGTCATTAGAGGGTGCCAGTGCATTGCTGCAGAGCTGGCCCAGCCCCTTACCTGTCCCAGAAGGGACACGGGGGTCCTGTGGCTGTGGGATGCTGTCAGGACTGCACATCCAAATTCCTTCCTGGGAGGTTTAAACTCCAGAGCCCCCCCAGCTGTGGAGCCACAGGACTGGAGCAGCAGATGCAAAGCTCAGCTGTTACTTAGAATAGATCCTAGAGTGGTTTCAGCCTTCACCTCCCTCCCTCCATCAGCGTTCTGTGCCTGTCTCAAGCAGCAGGAGGTTTTTCCAGAGCTGTGTGGCAACACAGCAGCGATGCTGTTCCCACCAGAAAAGGGGAATTCAAGCGCAGAAGCCAAATCCCTGCAGCAGAGACAAGGCTGAAATTACCCAGGTCCTGCTGCTGGGGGATGGAAAGCCAGTGCTGGAAACAAACCTAAACACCTACAAAGACAGAGGCAGGCTTTTCCTGTGCCCTCCAGCTGCTAAATTGCTGTTGAGACATCTGGAAGTAAGGTCAGTGTGCAGCAGTAGGGGGCTGGCTGGGGAGGGACTGGCACAGCCCTGGATTATGAGCAGTGATGCCTACAGGCTGTCCCATGGGATATACAGCACAGGAATGGGATTTACAGGTGCAAGAGAAGGGCTCTGACAGTGGCTGGGGTACAATTGCACAAGGGTCAGATTTTGGCAGGTCCTGTGGGTCAGGTCTGGCTGTGGGGCAGTGGCAGCAGAAGGGCTGCAGGCAGATCACGGGGGTGTCCTGTGGAATTTGGGATTGCTTGAGTCCAAATCCCTTGGTTAATGACACAGGGAGCATCATCAGGGCTCGAGGCAACTCACTCATGCAGTTTAGAGCCCTTGGACAGAGGAGGACTGTTCTTCAGGTATGGACCATGCCTGGCTCTCCCAGGACCAGGGCCAAAACCCAGGATCATTCCAGCCAAACCCTGAACAAAATTAATGTTGGAAGAGAACTGCAGCTGAACAGCCTCATATCTCCAGAACTGGGGGTGTCCCAGGGAAACCCCAGCTCGGGATTTCCTCAGAGCACATTGGGCAGAGGGGCTTGGGGTAATTGTTCCTTTCCTTTCCTGCCCATTGGCTCCCAGTGTGGGCCATCCCAGACATGAATCTGAGGAGGGAGGGAGATATTTCTGTCTTGCATAGCACTGCTCTAAGGCTTAATTATTTAAGATCTTGTGAAACACTTGGCATTCTTGGGATAAAATGCTTTGTAGGAAGCACAAGGCACTGTTATGAAAGCATTAATGTTCTTGCCTTCTCTCCATCACTCTTCAATCTGCTTGGCAGGAGCCAAGGGCTCCTGTGTACCACAGGACAGCTGCAGCTGTCTGCTCTAGAGGGTCACAGAATCACAGAATGGTTTGGGTTGGAAAGGGACCTTGAGGATCATCCAGTTCCAACCCCCTGCCATGGCAGGGACACCTTCCAGCAGCCCAGGTTGCTCCAAGCCCCATCCATCCTGGCCTTGGACACTGCCAGGGATCCAGGGGCAGCCACAGCTTCTCTGGGCAACCTGTGCCAGGGCCTGACCACCCTCACAGGGAAGAATATTTTCCTAATATCTAATCTAAACCTCATCTCTTTGAATCTGAACCCACTTCCCCTTGTCTTGTTACCATGCTTTTGTAAATAGTCTTGCCCCATCTTTCCTGTAAGCTTCCCTAAGGGTGGTGATTTGCCATCAGCAGAAGATGCAGCTGAAAACTGCAAACACTAAGATAGAATTCCCTCTGGGCAGCCTCATCTGTCCCCCTTCCCAGCCATCATGGGATGGTAAAATCCCTGCTGAAGCCTCATCCTGCACCACCTCCCCTCCCCTGACCCGTTGTTGAGCACTGCATCCACATGGACACGCTCCATCCTCCACACACACCCACTCTGCCGTGGCCACCCCGGCCATCCCAGGCCACCCCAAGCACTGATGCCATTATGGAATATCCCTCTGGTCAGTTGGGATCACCTGTCCTGCCTGTGTCTCCTCCCCACCTCCACCACTCACCCAACTTCCTTGGCAGCAAGGCAATATGAGAAGCAGAAAAGGTCTCTGTGCAAGCTCTGCTCAGCAATAACAAAAACATCTCTATGTTATCAACCCTGTGTTCAGCACAAATACAAAATACAGCAGCCACTGAGAAGAAAATAACTCTGCTCCAGCCAAACCCAGCACATCCCACCTCATATTCCATAACTATTTGCACCATTCCAGGTCCCACACTTTTCAGTACAACTTCCTTCCCATTCTTTGATATAACACACAGATATCATTCCCTTAATCTATGGACCACTCTGGAAAAATAAAGCATCAACAAAATCCTTGTTGCATTCATTTAGTCCATGACTTTGGGCTCCATCTGTTCTGGTGGTCACTCAGGACAGCAGAGGTGCTGGGTGGGGGGAGTTATTGGGCACCAAAAGCAGCTCAGCTCAGGTCACTGCTGCCTTGCAACTGCTTCTTGGGAGGCTTCTCCTGCTTTGGGTTGAATGGTGTCTGTTATAGTAATTCCTGAAACACACAACTCAACAAATCATGGCTTAAAACAATTTACAGATCCATTGCAATCTCCATCCCTGGTCCTTTTGGGCCAGGTTACCTGATTTAACATTGCACCAAACCCCTGCCTTTGTGCCCAACCTGGCTTCACCGAGGGGCTCCTGCCAGAGCTCCCATTTGTGTGGTCACACCCCAGTCCCCCACAGGCAGCAGGACACAGCTGTCCCACCCTGGGCTGCCCCACCCTGGGCTGCCCCACAGCTTGCAGGGGATCTTTGCTGCTCCAGCCTGGGGTGTGACCCACAGGAGACACCCTCCCTGGATTTCTCCAGCATGGGTCCCTCCCACGGGCTCCAGTTCCTCACCAACTGCTCCAGCTTAGATCTCCCAGGGGTCACAGGTGCTGCAGCAAACCTGTTCCAGCACAGGCCCCATGAGGGTCATCCTCCTCCAGGCATCCCCCTGCAGGTGGCTCTGTGCTCCCTTGTGGGCTCCTCCACACGTCTCAGTCCCTTCAGCTCAGGTTCAGACTGGAGTTCCAGCCTGTCCAGCACACACACAGCAGCACTGCCCTGGCCCCCTGCCAGCCCAGCCCAGCAAAGGCTGTTATCAAAGTGTTCCCAGGCATGATCCAGAGAGGTGATAAGCACTAGAGCAGCAGTGAAAGCAAAAAGCATCCACTAACTAGCACTGGACTCTAATACAGTCTGGGGAGTGCCCCCCATGGCAAGCACAGGAGCCTGCTCAGTGCCAGCTAACAGCACTGACAGCTATAAATTCAATGGAGCACATCCCAGTTCTACCAGGCACACTGCAGGGCAGGGAGCATCCCTGGATTTGAGATACATCCCAAGCCTCCCTTAGCCTGGTGCAGCAGGAGGAGAGCAATGGCTCCAGCTTCCCCTGCACTGACACCTTTCTGAGGGGGTCCTTGAGCCTTGGACCTTGCCAGGTGATCTGTTCTCTTTCCATTCATGGTCAGCCTGGCTCTTGGAGATGTTTTGTTTTCCCACATCCAAATGCAACAGCCTTCCTATCTTATCTACCAGCATAAATCTTATTTTACTGAGTGGGAGTGAGAGATAAGAATGAAGCAGGCAAAGATCAAAGAACACTGATATTTTCATAAAAGAGCAGAAACCCAAGCCTTCAGAATGACCCAGCACCAAAGCCCTGAGACCTTTGAGCAGAAGAGCAGATCAGCTTCAGGACCATCCTGCCCAGGGTTGGGGCACAGTCAGCTGTGAGCCAGCTTTCTGCACTGCCCCAGCACATGGAGCTTCCCAGCCCTGTGAGGATGGGAGGGCAGAGAGGGAGGTGCTGCCAGTAACACTCCATTTCACCTGCAGACAGGACAGCTGAGACAGGAGCAGTTGGTCCCCTGGAGGGTTTTTTTACAAAACCCTTGGAGGGTTTTGTAAGACAGTGGGAGGCACAGCAGAGCCCATCCTGAGCAAGGAGGGAAGAACAGGCAGCACTTCTCTCTCAGAGCCAGTTTCCAGAGTGCAGGGCTTAGGTTCACCCAGAAGAGCTCGGACAGATGTGAAGGGACATTGAATCTGTTCAACAGACCTGTGCCACAGATCACTGTGGATCTGAACCTTCAAACCATGAATTGTGATCAAGCAAGCCAGGAAAATTTCCCAATAGCGAAGGTGATGGGTAAGAAAGAGCTTTGTCCCAGACAGAGAGTGGGATTTCAGCACAGAGAGTGCAGATCCTGGGATTTTATCCTCCAGGGCAGCATTTTCCTTTTGAGGTGTTACATTGATCTCTGCTCACAAGGTCCTAACCAGTGTTCTTGTGGAGGCACTGGCAGTAGGAAGGAAGGCACAGGCTGGTGGCAGTCTGGGGATGGAGCAGTGGCACTGTCACAGAGACAAGGACAGGGACATCTCCTCTCTGATCCCTTCTGCTCTGTAGACACCACCACCAAAACTAATCACCAACAAATCCGGCCCTGCCTGCAACCTGCAGTCTCACAGAACCCTCTTGCAAAGACAGTGGAGTGTTTCACAAGGCTTTTGCAACAGGCTTTACCAAATTACTGTGTGGAAAGAGGTGTGAAACCAGCAAGAATTGGGGCAAGCAGTCACCACAGTGTCCTTGCACTCTGCTATTGTTCACCTGTTCCCCACAGCGTGTTGTGCTGTCTGGGTCCAGTTCCTGCCCTCATCCTTGGCAAGGTCAACTCCTTCCCTCTGGCTGATGTTGTTCAGGCAATCAGAAAGGAAAAAAGTAAACAATGAAGACAAAAGCTTTGATTATGGAGCTGCTGAGTTTGCCAGGCACGGGGAGGGCTGGGGGGAAGATAAATGTTGCTAAACCAGAGTTTCCAGGCAGCACAGGCTTCCCAGTAAACAGGATTCACACTTCCCACATCTGCTAATAACGGTGGGCCATGTCAGGGAACAGGAGAAAGGAAGGGAAAGAAACACTAGTAGAAATGTAAAGGGTGCAAAACCTGGTCTGTCCTCCAGCATCTCAGACACCATTTTCAAACAACTCCTTTCCTGGGTGTCAGGAGTTCCCTGCCCTCAGCTGCAGCCACACCACACATTGCAGAGAAGCCTGAGTGGAAGCTGGTGTGAACCCATCAGTTCAACATGTGTAACATCTCCAGGGTTCTCCCACACCTCTCAGGTGGCTTCTGGGCATATGCTAACACACCTGATGGAAACTGGTGGAAATTGGGTGAATGCACCTTCCACATGTCCTTGCTCAGTGTCCTGTCTCTCCTTTTCCCAGGGGAGAGCTGGCTTGTTTTCTCTTTGTAGGAGCTGAATCCCAGTCTGTAGTATGGCATTCCCTACCAGCCTTGTTCCCAGGGCAAAGACAGCTGCACCTAGAAATTGCTGTATAACTTCTGCTGGAGGAGTCATGAGAGCCATAAAGCCTGGCCTGCCTTAATAAAGTATGTGCAAACTGCTCATAAGGATATGTAAGTATCAAGTGTCATTTGAAGATTTTAATGAAGCCAAGCAGTGTTTTACAAGCTGCCTTCCCAGTTAATGTTTAACAGGACAACAGTGTGTGCCCACTGGCACTGGAGTCAAGGACCAGCACAAGTTCAGTGTTGCTCAGCAGAACAATGTATATTGCTTCTGCTGTGAGGTCCTGGCTGGGCACTTTCATTTCCAAAGGCATATGGAAATCATAGGGAGAGGAAACCGAGCTGGAATTGTCTGGAGCTGCAGGGCAGTGGAGCAGCAGCCCCAGCTCGTGCCCATGTGTGCAGTGCCTTCCTCTGGCCCCTCCATGCCAGCCCTCCCCTTCCTCACACCCTTCACATGAGCCTCATGGACACACTGGTGTGGCACACACTGATCCAGAGGAATTTTCTGGTCCGTCAGTTGGTCAGTATTTTCCCCATTCTGTGGAGAAAACTGCTCCCTGGGAGGCTCTGCCAGATGTCAGGGTGCTGCAGCATGTCCAGAGAAGGGAATGGAGCTGGGGAAAGGTTTGAAGCAGAGGGTTGATGAGCAGCAGCTGAGGGAGCTCAGAGGGCTCAGCCTGGAGAAAGGGAAGCTCAGGGAGGAACCTTCTCCCACCCTACAGCTCCCTGAAAGGAGATCAAAGGTTGGAGTTGGCCTCTTCTCCCAGGCACCAAGGGACAGGATGAGAGGAGATGGCTGCAATTTGTACCAGGGGATGTTGAGGCTGGATATTGGGGAAATTTTCTTTCACCAGGAGGGTGTTCAGGCATTGGAACAGTCTGCTCACAGCAGTGGTGGGGTCACCATCCTTGCAGGAGTTTAAAGGACATGTAGATGTGGCACTTGGGGACGTGGTTTAGTGGTGGCCTTGACAGTGCTGGAGGAATGATTGAATTCAATGACCCCAGGGGTTTTTTCCAGCTTAAATGATTCTGTGTGAGGAGGGCAGCACGGCTGGGGCAGGTGAGGCTGGGGAATGATTCACTGCCTGCATCCAGGGAACTGCAGCCTCTTCTTGGTGCCCTGGAAGGGCTCTTGAATGTCTCCCACACCTCCTTGAACGTCTCCCACACCTCCCATCAGCCAGCAGGTTTCATTTGGGATACACTTCGATGCTGGCAGAGTTCTTCAGACAGAGCAGGGGTAGCTGTGTATCCTGTTTTTCTCTTGCCCAAGAATATAGCATGTCACATAACTAATTTAAATAATTTCTTCCTGGTTGAGCCTCATTAGGGACCTAGTATTAAGCTGGCCTGATTAGATCTACGAGTCGATGGTAGAGAAAAAGCAGCTGGGTTCAGCACGCACAGGAGCAGCAGGATCATGCTGCTCCACTCCCTGGGGACCACCACAGTCCCCAAGCCCACCTCACACCCCAGGCACAGCGTCACTCCACAGGTGGCCACTGCTGTCCCCTCGCTGCTGGCCACCACCGTGAGTCACGGTCATGTGCCAGGGGCAGGGACGGTGACTGAACACTCCAACCTGTGTCCTTGACCTATTTTATCTGGGCAAACCCGTAATCGCTTTCCCAGGCTCTGTGCTTGGACCTTCTCCTACGCATGAGTCCCGTTATCAGCAGAAGGCGACAGCGCCCGTGCAAAAGTCCCGTCACCGGCCGGGTGTCCCGTCCAGCCCCCGCAGGGAAGGGAAGGGAAGGGTAGGGAAGGGTGAGCGGAGCTGTGGGGAGGCTGTGGGGCCCAGCCCAGCCCCTGCCCTGCCCTGCCCGGGGGTCCCTGGTGGGGGGAGGCTCTCTGGGTCCCACTGCTGTTGGCCCCTGTCCCGAGCAGGCTGAGCCTGAGCCCGCCGTCCTTCCTTGGCTTAACCCCTGGCCAGTCCTGCGCTGCCGGGACCCCCTCCCCTCCCCACCCACGGCACGGCCGGAGCCTCGCGGGTCCTTCCAGCTGCAGCAGGCTCCTCTGAACCCGCTACCGGCCGGGGCAACAGCGGGGACAGGGACAATGACTGGGAGAGGGACAATGACAGGGACAATGACTGGGAGAGGGGCTATAGCTGGGGCAGGGACGGGCAGGGACAGAGACAAGAGCAGTAGCTAGGACAGGGACAAAGACGGGGGCAATAGCTGGGACAGGAATGGGACAGGAATGGAACAGGGACAGAGACAAGAGGAGTAGCTGGGACAAGGACGGGGACAGGGGCAATATCTGGGATAGGGACAGAGAAAAGAGCAGTAGCTGGCACAGAGAGGGACAGGGGCAATAGCTGGGATAGGGGCAATAGCTGGGATAGGGACAGGGACAGTAGCTGTCACGGGGACTGGGGCAATAGCCGGGACGGGGCCGCCTTGCTCGTCCCCTCCAGCCACGCCCCTGGTGTGGCCACGCCCCTGGGCGGGGCCCGGGCGTGACGTATCCGCCCCGCTCGGGGGGGCGTGGTCTGTGTCTCCCGTGACGTCACCGTCCCGCGGGGTGCGCAGCAGGTGCGGCGGCGGCGCGAGACGCGCAGGGCGCAGGTACCGGGGCTCTGTGAGGGGCCGGGGGGCCTGGGCCGGGCTCGGTCCGGTCCGGCTCGGCTCGGCTCGGCTCCGCTCCGCTCCGCTCCGCTCCGCTCCTCTCGGCTCCGGGAGGGTGGGAGCTACGGCGGGTGGGGGAGAGCGGGGCCGGGCGCGGAGCCGCGCAGGGCTGAGGAGGACGAGGAGGATGAGGAGGGAAGCTCCCCGGGGTGAAGGGCCGGACCCGTCCCGTCCCTGGGAGCCCGCCGTGGGTGACCGCCCTGGGGACAGCGCTCCGGAGGGCTCGGGGCAGGAGGGGCCCAGTGAACCCCCCCAGGAGCGTCCCCCAGCCCTGCCTGGCCATGCGGATTTTGAAGGAAGGGTGCCCCGAACAGCTCCCGGGGAGCGGCCGAGCGGGGCCGGGGCCCCGGGGACGCGGTGCTGCCCGGCCGGGGCTGTGCGGGCACCCAGAGCAGGTGGGTGCTGGTGCTGGTGCTGAGGCTAATGTAGGGCAGAGCCAGAGGTATGGCAGCAGCCGGAGTAAAAATAATAGTGCTGCATCGTGTGTTTAAAAGCCATTATGGTTGTCCTGGATTTACGTTTCTTGTTCCTTTAGCTGAGGACACCTCATTTGGATAATTAAATGTCACGGTGAAATAGGAGAATGAGGGAAGAGAGGACTTGTCTCCCGTCCTCTGCCGCATGGATCTGCCACCCTCTCTGATGGCAGTGGGCACAGCCCCTCTCTGTCCAGCCCAGTGCCAAGATCTGTCCCACTCATCCCGGGTTCGTGTTTAGCTTTATCTGAAAGGAAAAAAAGAGGTGCTTTTTGCTTTTGATGCCTGTACTACGAGATCTGTGTGAACAACCTGATTGTAAATAGGGTAAGCCTGGGTAAGGTAGTGAGTGTGGGTGAGTTATAATGACTGTGCTGAGCTGCTGCCTTCTCCTTGTGCTGTGTAAATACAGTGATAGGATACAAGGTGTGGGAAGTGCTGCTGTGCTAGCAATGGGGTATTTCTCATCAGTTGCTTAAATAATAAGTGACTCTTCCTAGAAATTTTTGATGATGATAATAATAATATTACTGTATCAGGTAGACTGAGGAGGAGGCTGAAAACACTGAGACTTTATAAATTTTTTCTGATCGTATTTCAGTGCTTTTTGGGGGCAGTCAGGGATTAATGTGCATGTTAGATAATAATCTTCTATTGCGCAGAATAGTGATTTAACCAAGCGCAGGAACTTCTGCAGCACAAAGTCTGCTACACTCTGCCTCTTATTCATGTGCTATAAAGGCCATCTTTGTTAAATACTGATTTGTCATTCCCAGAATGGTGTGAGAGCTGTAACTGATAATCTGCAGAGGCTGGTGGGTGTCCTTGCAGCAGAGGTCGAAGAGGAGACTGTGAAGGAGTGGCTCTGCCATGGGTGGGGGCTCTGTGTGTGCTGAGTAGCCCCTGCCAGGCGGTGTCCTGGTGTCAGTCAGAGCAGAGAGCTCTGCTGTTCCACTGCCCTGTGTCCATGTTACATTTCAAATTGGCAGTGGTTTGCTGCTCAGGAAACCAGAGGTGTTCAGTGAGTGTAAGTAGAGATGTTCCTGCTCACAGCATTGCACTGGGATGACAGACAAGTACCTGGAGGGCTTTGTGTACCTTAAACAGAGGCGCTGCCTGTTCTCAGGCTAGTTCTGTGCAGGATCAGATGAATGTTACCTGATTTTTTGTTGGTTTTTTTTCCTGAAATGGCAGAGCAAGCTTGTGTAACTCTGGATTTTCAAGAAACAGGTCTGCATTTCTCCTGTTCCCTGTTTGTGATCTCTCTGTGGCACAGCTGAACCTGAGAAGCTTCAGGGGTCCCTGAAAACTTCTAGCGGGAGCTGGTGCCTTGAATGAGCAGATTTACTCATTCCCTGCTATCAGTATTGATATTTTCTACTCTCTGGGTTGCATATCCTGCCTTTCTCAACTTCCTGCTGCTGACCTCAAACCCAATGGCTCAATGAGTAGAAAATAGCACCGTCATTTCTGGGAATAGGGAAAGATAGGAAGGAGCCCGAGTCATTCAAGCAGACGGTCGCTATTGCCAGGCCTGGCATCCTGCCGGCAGCTCGTGGCTCCCTGCAGGAGCCTGGGAGCCTCCGAGCCTGCTCAGCCCAGCGTGGGAGAGGCTGCCTTCCCCAGGATTTGGGGTGAAGGGCTTGGCCTCACACCCCTGCTGAGTGCCAGCCAGATGCTGGGCTACCCTCACAGCTGTATCCTGGGAGCTCTTCCCAGCTGGGATCCCCTTGTGTGGAAGGGCCATCACCACGCTGTCCTGGGAGGGAGCAGTGCTGTGCTCCAGTGCCTGCCCACAGCTGGTTGGGAATCCAGGGGGTTTTGGGGAATGGACCTCCTTGGAAGCATCTGGTCTGTCCTATTCCTTATGCCAGGCACCACCACTGCTGAACAAAAGCTGCTGTTTCTGTCACTTAAATATCAGGGAGAGAGATTTCCACACTAGGATTATAACGTCTTCTTCAGGTATTATTTGGTCTTACCAGCTATTGAGGGCAGTCCACTGATGTGTGGAAGTTTTTCAGTCCCTGAGAGGGTAAGGCAAAGGCTTTCTTGGTTTGGTGACCACTGGGAGAATCTGGGAGTGGCCCATGACAAGCAGAATTAAAGAGGATTCTTGCAATATGCCCTACAAGCAAAGTAAAGCATCATGTTAGAGCCATATGAAAGCTATGGAAAAGCAGAAAAAGTGAGAAAACATGGAGGGGGCGGAGAAATCTCAGCCTCATTCCATCTTCCAGCCTATCATGGAAATCTCTTTCTCAGTAATGAGATCTCAGCTGTAGAAAATGCCAGTATTTCTGTCTGCACACTGCAACATAACTGTGCTTTGGGAGCTGTGTGCTGCTGCCTGTGTGCTGCCAGAAAATCACTGTGCTCTGGGTAGTGTCTTCCACTTAATCCACCAGTGTTTCAGAGCTGGGGAAGTTGTTCTGAAAGACTGCTGCTGTTCCATGGCTGGAATGCTGCTGGAACACCATCTGAATAACATACAAATGTATTATCTGTGCTTACTAATTTTCTTTCCAGTTGTATTGTTTGTTTCACGTTCTCAGTTACACCAACAAAGCTGCTTGCTTTAACTGTTATTTTTATAGTTTTACCTGAGAATCAGATGTTTTCATTCAGTTTTTTGTTGGTTTGGTACTTGTTGCACCTTAAAAGAGTCGGTACACCACTTTAACAGCAAACTGTAGTCATGTATTTCTGGAATTATCTAAGGCAACACATTATAAAAAGACTTGAAGAAGAGCAGTGCATGCAAAAGCATTCAGAACCTGAAATCAAGATGTTGATGCTTCTCTCTGAAATTATTTCTGTGTAAAGGATTTTGCTTTTTGGTGTGTTTTGCCACAGGCACTGTACCTGGGCAGTCTCACCTGGTGTGTCAGCAACAAGTGCTATGGCTGACACCACTGAGGGGCTCTGAAGTGATGCTTTCCATCTTTGTAATTATTAGTTCCTAGTGTTAAAGTACATTTCATCTAAAGGATTTCTAAAACCTTTCATCAGATGTCTGGCAAACTGGACAATTTTCCCCCATAAGGTTGCAGTTCATGTAATAACAGTAGTAGGGCATTGTATTTGAATTTTTTTTTCCACTAATGCTTTTATTGTAGGAACAATGTCAGCTTCATACTTCCCTTCTGCCAGAACATGTATGTAGACAGTGGGCAGGCAATAAATGATGGGTAGTGTTTCTGAAGAGGTTTGTGTGTTGCTAATAACGAGACATTGAAATTTGTCTGAAGAGGGAAAATCCTGGCACACAATCCTGTGTGGGAATGAGGGTGCATTGGTGAGAGTTCTCTGGAGATCTGTGACTGTGAAGCTCCACAATAGATGTTACCTCTGAGGCAAAAACTGTCAGCATGACAGCCCTTTAGAGCTGATCAAATCCTGGTTTCTGCAACCAAAATCACCTGGAAATGTGCATATCCATAATGGTTTTGCTAAGAAGGCAGATGGGACTGGGGAGCTGGGACACTTTGTAGAGACACCAGCCTCAGCCTCAAACATCAGTTGCACTTTCCATTTTCACACGTGGGCACACTTAACACCTCTGGAGGGCTTGGAGGATACCAGGAGGAGGGAATACCTGGCTCAGGAAGGTTAAATGCTTGTTCATCCAAACCAGTGCCTGACCTGATGGCTTCAGCCACACGAGCAGCAGCAGTTGTTTTGGGCAGCCACTCAGCTAAACATGAGGAAATGCCCCTCTTCCCAAGGACTGTGAGTGTGCTGGAGTCCAGGACACCTCTTAAGGAAATGAACTTGAACAGAGAGTGGGTTTTAGCTTTTCCTTTTACAGCACAAAGCTGGGCTTTTTGCTTTTTCCTAGACCTGCATTTTGGAAATTAAAGTAGTTTCAAACAGCTTTTGTCAGAAAAGGAGGGGGTGGGCAGCTCTTGTTCCCCCTCAGCTATTATTCTAGGAGCTACCTGATGAAGTGGGAGGGCAAACCAGGGAGGAAGCTTTTCCTGGAAGCAAACTGAGCAAGAATGGAATCTCTTACAATTTATCCTTACCGTACCTTTCATACAATCACTAAATGGAGCTGACAAATAAGCCGGTAAGAGGGAAACACGGAGCCAGTGCCATTTAAAAGCCACTTGTGCTCTTTTTCATTTGGATACTGTTCATATGAAATGTAATTTAAATGCTAGGCTGGTTGCCAGGAGTTGGATTGTTGATGTTAAATGTACTTTCCATTAGAGCTCTGTATTGGAAAACTGCTCCCTAGCGCTGCAGGCATTGGAAGGGGTGGGTTACATCAGGGTGCCCCAGTTGTCCTTCTCAGGGTCTGGCCTCTCACCGTGCCCTCCATCTTCATCTCTGCAAAGACTGAATCAATACCTGCCATACCCAAACCGTGATTCCTCCTGACTACATCAAGGTGCAATGATTGTTCTGCTGTCCTAAAAACAAGCGACTTCTCGCCTTTAAATTCCAGAAATCTGCTAATTGTTTTTGGGTCATTGGGTTTGTTTTTTTTTTTTCTGTGTTCCAGACTACTGATTTTCTTTGGTTTGTTTGTTTTATTTACTAATCTCTCTATTTGTTTTCATAGGGCTGTTTCTTGCGCTGTTCCCCATGCAAGAAAAGGTGTTTCACCCTGTTTCAGCACCCTGGTTAGATTGTCTCTCACCCAACATGCACAGTTCTTTATTTAATAGATTTGCTTGCACTGGAGATTGAATTTGAAGGGTCTGACTTGCAGGCAGCTGTCCGTAGGGGTTGGTATTTCTTTACAGGTGGATTAGTAGCTGTGAACACCTACTGTGTAAAAATACAGATGGTTTTATGCGTGCTTTCCTCAGTTTTGCCAAGGTAACAATGTGCCAACAGGTAGATGCAGATTCCTACTGCTCTCCAGTCATTTGGGCAATAATTACAGTAGCTGTAATTAGTCTGACCTCAAGAAATGTTTGGGAGTACCAGCCTTGTACGTGGCCCTTTGGAGGAGGGAAAAGGGTGAAACTGGGTCATCTTGGCAGGCTCTGAGGGGTCTTTGTTTGGGCACCCCTTTTGCTAACAGAAAAGCATTCTTCCATCATGCTTTCCCTTATTCTCTTCATTCTTGGTTGTTTTCATGCATCATGTCACCTTTTGACCAAACATTCTCCCTGTCCAGGCCCCCAGGCTGTGCCACAGGGCTGCACTTGTGGAGTGACATAGCCAGCAGCCATCTAAATTAGGCTTCCTGTTCCTTTTTTCCTAGTTTTAAGGTGGCAACTTGTGGATGGTGAGACTTTCCCAGGCTGGAAGTGAGGCTGTTTTCAGAGACTTGTGGAAGAGACTGTGTGCTGTCAGTTGGATGAGCAGTGTGCTGAGCTGTACGTGCGCAGTGACAGGCTCTACAGGAGCTGTTCCCACTTGGAAGGATCTTGCAGTTGCAATTACGTACAGTGCAACTTGAGCTCTGTTTTTAGCTTGATGGATGGCAAGAGCTGCCCTGGGAATGGGCTGGGAAAGGGGTGGGAAGAAGGAGGCAGCTGTGGCACTGTGCAAAGAGAGTCTGCCTGCTTCTTCCTAGATAAATGGGAACACTAAAAGGCACAGCGATGGCTGCAAAGAATAATCAAGGAATGTTGCAGGCTCTGTTGAAGCAGACAGTCTTCAGCTCAGGAGAGATGTCTGAAGAAAGAAAAAGATAATAAATTCATGAGTGTGCTGGAAGAGGAGGATCAGGAGCAGTGACTGACTAGTTCTATAGCACCTGCCTTGCTTTGCTGGCCTTGTACAAGGCAGTAAGTGTGATGCAATCAGAAGTTTATTCAAAGCCTAATGGTGAAATTTGTTTCTCTAAGAATTGGTTGCCAAAACGGACAAGCTAAATATATATATGTGTGTAGTGAATGCAAAGCATTATGGTTCTGTACTTGCACCTTTTGCTAAGCCAGGTTTAAACCTGTAACCTTTAGCCAGAGCCAGGTTACAGCTGTAGAACTGATATTCTCCCAAAGGATGGTGTTTTTTGCCTGTTGGTACCTCTGTGTGTACATGCACATCTGGTGCCATGTGCATTTTCTATATGACACTGTACTTCAGTGGCTTCTGCTTTGCAGACCCTTTGAGCAGTGGTGCAGCCTTCTGGGCTGATAAGTATGATAAGCAGCTTGTTTAAAAATTTAACCCTGCTGTTGGGGTAGGTGAAATAATGTTTCCTCAGCAGTGTGGAACACAGGACTTTGAATATAACTTAAAGAAACAATGATGTATTAATGAATTTGCCCCTTAGCAAAACTACTGATTTGGTGGGGAGGAGGAATAGGAACATGCTTTGCTGTTCTCTTCAGATGGATTAGCAATTTCTCTGTTGTTAAGCAGCAGAGACAGGGAAAATGCTTAGTGACAGTCAAGGAAATCTCTTTGTTTGCAAGGAAATCTCTTTGTGAGGCTGTGCAGGGACCAAGAGCCTGTGGTGGCTCTTCCTGCTGGACCTTCTGCAGTGCCATGGCAAGCAAAGGGGTTTACTGGTGGTTGGCTTCTTTCTCTAGAGCTTTGCCTCTGAGAGCTGCTGACTAGGAAAGCCACAGATACTGGTTCTGATGCAACCTCACAGGGGTTGATCCTGGTTGCAGCTCACACAGAATTACTGGTTGGGGTGAGAACCCGCAGCAAAGTTCGGTGATACGTTTGACTAAGAGCTCAGGTATGTCTCTGAAAAGTATCTGCTCCATGATTCAAAGTCCAGCCATGCAAACACATACCCATGTGAGTAAATAGGGCTAGGAAGTGTGTAAAATCATGTATGAGGTCATGAGACTGAAAGAAGTCTCAGTGTTGTCACACAGCTCAAAAAGGGCAAGAAGGGATGTGTGTGTGTGTAGCAATGAGTGGCAGTGGGGTACAAGGAAAGATTCTGTCTGAAAACTTAAGTCCCACAACTACCACCTGGATGCTGAATGCCCTGATGAATTCTTCAGGTGCTTCCTCATCACAGACAAATCCCCAGTGGCTGCTGGAAGTGTTCATGCTGGACATCTCTTTTATCTCTTGCCTTATCTCAGTTGTGTTACTTTACCCTCAATTGTGGAATACGCTCTTCTTAATCTCCATCTTCTGTTCTGTTCTGCTGTCTCTGTACAGCTGTCAGTGGGCTCTGGCCAGTCTTCCCCTCGGTACCTCTCCCATATCAGCAGATGGAATCTCAGTTACTGCCTCCACTCCAAACCTTCCTTCTCTTCAGAAACTCTTTTGACACAGAGCTGGTAAACAAAGAGCACTAGTGGTTCTTTCTTGTTCCCTATGCTGCCACTTCCCTGTTTGCTCAAGCCACTGGATTTTTAACTCCTTCTGTTTCACAGACATTTCTGCAGAGCAGCTGATGTGCAGATTTTTTGGTTTTAACCAGGCTCTCTTCTTACCACACTCTTTCAGGAGTTTCTGAGCTTTAACAGGTACAGCTGATCCCCATCTCAGCCCTTTCTGCTTTGTTACCTGTGTGGTTCCATGGGCTCCAAAGGGATTCTGGCATGTTCCCATGCTGGGTGCTTGCACTGAGGCCAGGCAGGCTCCCTGCTTGGCTACCAAAGGGACTGAATGGCCAGTCCTGATGGGGAAGGATGGGTCCCAGCATGAGTCCCCATGGTAGAGGAGCAGTGGGATGGCTGAGTTTGTTATCTACTGACTGAATTTGAGTTCACAGCCAGCTGAAGAATCACAGCATCTGTTAAACCTTACTTCAGCGCTAAAATATTAATGATGTTAATGTAGATAAATTAATTGATGCATATGAAGGGACAGAAGGGAAGACTGACCTTCCCTGGAAAGGGTGGTATGAGTTGATCATCCTTTTGGGCAGGAATACTTTGAAAAACTGAAGTAATCCAGATGAGTCTGCTGGAGCTGGACAGAGCTCATCAAAGCAAGCTAAGCCCAGGGGGTTCTGAAGGTTTATGAACAAAACACGATCTGTTGTTTGCTGCCTTTGAAAGCCTTCTCTGTGTGTGTATAAAAACACATATATTTGTACCTAGGGTGTAAAATTACACCCTTGAGCAGAGAAGGGGAACATGGATGGAGAAGTTGTCCCCTGCCCAAGGAGCATACAATGGGCTGGGGCTCTTTGATTTGGAACAGGGAATTTCCACATGCCACCTCCTTGGTTTGGGGCATTCCTAAATTCAGGAGGGTGACCTCCTGATGGGGCAGGAGGCAGTTTTCCCCAAGGCAGGCAGCAATGCCCTGGATCCCCTCGTGCCAGGAGCAGGCACAGCAGCTCAGCATTGGGTCAGGGAGGCTGAGCAATCCAGGGGGTTCACAGGGTTGCCTGGGCCATGTCTGGACACCAAATGGTTACTCTGCTACACGCAGTGGTCTGTGGGTATACACACACACATGCTTGCTCTGGCCTTGTTTTTCCCTGGAAACTTGATTTTGGAAGTTATTTTGGGATGATTTTCTGGGTTAGGTGAGCATTAGTGGTCTGGTGTGTCCCAGTTCTCTAATTGATTTCATTGAAGTGAGTTCTAGGGCTTGCTGCCTGCCTTTCTCTGCCTCTCTGAAGGAAGAATTTCCTTGCTGGAGACTTGGTAGGGGCGTTGCATTGCAGTGCAGTGGTTAAAGAGCCTTGAGTTAAGTGTATGTTGTGCTTGTCAGTTTTAAAATGAGCAGTTAAGTGGTCTGGCTGGCCTAGCAGTGGGGGAAAAAAAACAAACCATAAATAAAATTCCTGTAATCTCTGGCATTGGTTAAGCAGTTAAAATTCTTGACAAAGCCATTAGAAACATCATGTGCAGAGTACAGCACTTAGGAGTTAGCTGGGACAACTTCTTTGTGAGGGGACAAGGAGGGACAGACATTGATGTCTTCTTTCTGGTGACCAGTGACAGGACCCAAGGGAATGGCTGGAGCTGTGTCAGGGTAGGGTCAGGCTGGATCTCAGGGAAAGGCTCTTCCCCCAGAGGGTTCTGGGCTCACTGCCCAGCCTCCCCAGGGAATTGTCACAGCCCCAAGGCTGCCAGAGCTCCAGGAGAGTTTGGATACCACTCCCAGGCACAGGGTGGGATTGTTGGGGTGTCCAGCTCAGCGTGTTTGTGATTCTGTGACTGTGCCTGGCACACCAAGAGGAGCACTAGGATGAATTCAGGTGAGCGACAGCTGCATCCTGTGAGTCTCAAGGGCATCTCAGTGTCCCCTTGGAGCAGCCCCTGGATCCCAGGCATTGTTTGGGATCAGCCAGGCTCTGTGCGTGGCAGAGCCCTGCGGTGCCACTTGGCATCGTTGTGCTGGCGACCTTCAGGCAGGAGTAACGCGTAAACAAGCGAGAGCCTTGGGATCCTTCCTCGGGGAGGGGCTCTGAGGAGCAGCAGGCTGTAAACAAACAGCTGGCTGCACACTGCCAGGGACTGCAGCAGCTAAACATAGCCCAGGGGCTGGGCCACTGGCCTGTGCCCACACGTGGCACTGGGCACAGTGCAAAGGTGAAATTCTCAGGGCTGCGTCAGGCAGAGCTCGCTGGATGTGCCAATGGGTTCTGCTGCCCATCCCAGTGCCCTCCAAAGGGGATCCTGCTGACCAGCCTCTCCCACTACAAACCAGCAGCAGCAAGCCTGGCAGAGGCAAATGATGCTCTGGTATTTGTCCCTGTGGCATGTGGGAGGAGCAGCGTAGCAAAGGGGAGCTGGTGACCTGTCTGCACCCTTTAATAGGGGAAGGAAATAGCAGGGTACAGCTGCTTCAGGCAGGAAAATTCCTGAATGTGTAGGATATTAATATACACTTCTGTTTCTCAGACAGGGAGAAGCTCCAGAAGCCTAATGTAAGAAATGGTTTGCTTAGTCATGCTGCCTGGAGGTTCATTAAAGTTGCAGTATTGTGACAGTCTTGTCTTCCGATGGCTGTGCCATGAGTAATACATGACATGGGTTTTATGAGCATCAGCTCTCTAAGGTCTTTAATGTTGCTTTTTGAATGAGGCTGAGCCCAAGGCCCTGATTCCTTGTGGCTGCTTAATGATTCAGTTGTGTATGACTGGAAGACTTCACAACGTGCTGGGGTACAGTGTCATTAGGAAATTATTCACATACAGCTTTGCTCCGGAGTGCTGGTCTGGAGGCTTGAACAATTAGCAGAAGTGTAATGGACATTTGTATTCACTCCTTGTTCTGTCAAAGCTATTAAATATGCCTGCTGCAGACTGGATTTTTTCCATCATTTTCCTTTCTGATACTGACAGAAATAATGAAGTAATTGCTTCTAAATCTCTCTTAAAAGTGAATCGTGAGAGGAAGCAGAGGATTTTGCTTTACTGTTGCAAGACTTAGGGTGAGTAGCTGATGCATGACTGGAAAGCAGCATGTTACCCCTACTCACCTAAACTTTTGTCACTTAGGGAAATCACTTTGACTTCATCCCTGCCCCTATGATAGGGTTAAAAATAAATTTGCTGCTTGACTAGGCATTTTGAAGTCTCAACACAACATAGGGCCCTCTGGAGAACAGTCTGAAATGGAACTCATATGGTCATGGATGAACAGACAAAAGCAAACCAGCTGTCCTGTTTGTTTCCCTCTTTTCCAGGACAGATTCTGCATCCCACATGAGCTACGATAATCCTCCACCGTACCCCGGCCCGGGCCCGACTGCCCCGTACCCACCCTATGCACAGCAGCCAGGGGCTCCTCCTGGCCCCTACCCTGGCTATCCCCCTGGGCCCTACCAGCCAGGCCAGCCAGGCTACCAAGGATATCCCCAGTATGGATGGCAGAACGCACCTCCACCACCGCCAGGACCGGTGTACGCAGATGGGCCGAAAAACACAGGTATGGCTGAGCAGCTGCTGCACCATGTCAGGGCCACTTGTTTGCCTCACATGAGTACACATTGACCTTGAAGTAATGTGTTCTGATGGCCTTGGAGGAGGTGGAGACTTGTTTGAAGTGCTGATTTTGTTTGCAGCTTGTTTTTGTGCTTTATTTTGCTGTAGTGTCTCTCACAGTTCTCTCTCTGGTTGTTAGAGAATACTGCTGAGCATCCTTAGTGCTGATTCCTCAAGGGAATCCTTATGCTGAGGTTGTTGCACAGGCTTTAGATTTGCCACAATTCTCATTCCACCTGTCTCTTGGTTGATAATTTTCAGCCAAAGGCCACACAGTTAAAGCTTATAATATTCAAATGTACAATTCATACTGAATTAATGGGCCTCAGTTTTCTTGAGCCCATCAGTGTCCAAGTGATCAACTCATTCCTGGGCATTTTGGGGTTTTTTTGAAGTTACCATTCTGTGGAAAAACCCAGGTTTCTGGGAAGGGAGGAGGATTGTGCACCTTCCCTCTGGCAGCTGGCTGGTCCATCTGTGTGCCACATCCCCACAATGTGGCACACTGGTGTGCCCTGGCACCCACAGCTCTCCTGGGGCTTGCTGCAGGCTCAGATTGTCAGAGCAGAGGCAGAGGAGATGATTAAAGGATGAGAGCTTCTCCTTCTTTCTACAAAGAGAAGCTGAGAGAGGTGGGACTGTTCAGTGGGTTTCAACAGTCTGGTGTGGGTCTGTCAGGAGGGCCCAAATTTAAGCAGTGAAGAATTGGTGTGAGTGAATAAGAACCTGAACTGAGGGCAAATCATGGGTTCAACTTCCTCTGTAACAGAGTGAGAACCCTGCCGAGGAGGAGGAGGAGGAGGCAGCATGGTGATGCTTTCCACCACATGGACTCAGTGTAATCAGGGTTTTCCCTGGGATTTGGGGTGGCTAAGAGATATATCTTAGTACTGGGCAGGGAAAAACTCCTTGTCTCCCATGCTGAACATCTTTGGTTGGTGTCAGTGTTGCTTTTTTGCTGCAGCCACACAATGGGATGTGCTGGCAGAGGCTGAAGGGAGACAGGGGCTGTGGCTTTGGACAGTCTGGCTTTGAGACAATTCTGCTGCCTTGGAAGCTTGAAGGATCTCATATCAAACTGCATCAGGGAACTGATGACACTGAATGTCCTCTGCTCTGCTCACAAACCTGTGGACCAGCACAAAGAATAGGCTGGGAAATTGGAGGGGTCAAGCAGCAAAGTGTTTGAGTGTCTTTCACTGAGAGCCCAGGCTTGTTCTGCAGGAGGTTTGATTTTGTTGAGCCTAAGTTTAACAAAACAACTTCAGCTCTGCAGAAGCAGCACTCTAACCCATAAATCAAAAACCTTCTGGTAAGTCTTGTCCTCAAACTGCCTTCCTGCAGCTACAGGTGGTCTCTGAACCCACCTTGGGAGCCTCTAATTTGCTTTGCTTTTGCAGAAGTAGATGTAAAAAAGTGACAGAATTACAGAATGGTTTGAGTTGGAAGGAACTTAAAGATCAGCCTGTTCTAACCCCCTGCCATGGGCAGGGACACATTCCACTATCCCAATTTTCTCCAAGCCCCATCCAGCCTGGCCTTGAACACTTCCAGAGATGGGGCAGCCACGGCTTCTCTGCCACCCTGTTCCGGGGCCTCCCCACCGTCAGAAGGAAGAATTTCTTCCCAAAATCCATCTAAAACTGCCTCCAAGTCCTCCCCAGGGCTGCTTTCCATACATTCTCCACCCAGCCTGTGTTTGTGCTTGGGATTGCCCCTACTCAGGTACAGGAGCTTCTGCTTGGCCCAGCTGAACTTCACAAGGTTCACCTGCCTGCACTTCTTCAGCCTGTGCAGGTCCCTCTGGATGGCACACATTTATTTTAAACAGATTTATTAATGTCTGAAAAGTGAACTCGGGGCTATAATTTTGCATTTGTTTGCAAAAGCATTCTTTTTCTTCACTCTCCTTCTGTTAAATACCCATTCCCCCCTCCCTGCCTTGCTCCTTTTTGGCCAGTCTGTGAAACTGGAACCTGATCTTTGTCCTCTGACACTGTAAAAGAGCTTTCAAAGGGGCTTTGTATATGAACCCCAGGAGTGTCTAGTTTAGAGTGGATATCTCTAAAAAAGCTAATTTTTTCTAAATCTGTTACTCTAGTGCTATGTTTCTCTTGGTGTGGCTGAACTTCTAATATAAAACATTGACATCTAAATTTAATCAAGGCATTGCAGTCAGCCTAGCTGGTCTAGTGTGATTTCATGTGGCTTGTCAGTTCCTGTGGTGTTCCCAAACAATTATCTGGGAAGAGCTACTGTGTGGATGCTTTCCTTTCAGAGAGGATGTTTTGATCTCCTATGTGACTTTGCTTAATCTCATGAATTAAGCTACTCCAGGTAGTACATTGGTTATTTCTGAGCAAATGTGTGTCCACAGTGAAAACTAGGAAATTTGATATACTTCAAATTCCATGCTTTACATTATTTTACTGTGTGGGCAAACTGCAGAGCAGGTTCTTAAGCTGTAGTTCATAGCCAATGTGTTAATGCTAATGTGTGGAAGTAATTATGTATCATATTTTGGTCTTGAATGATGGAAATAATTACTGTTGAGCTCTCAGAGTCTGATGGTAAAGTAGCATTTTATGGTGATGGTATTTTTTCATCTGAATTTGTAGCCTGTCAGGAGTAGCAATGGACACAACCTGTCCAGCTGGCCCTTGGAGAAGAAGAAAAACCTCACGTCTCACTCTCTGTATTAAAGCTGCATCTGAGATGTAACAGATCTTAACCTGAGTACTGCTAAGGGTAGGAAACAGAAAATTTGTGCTGTTCAGTGAGCAGTGACTCTGTAACAAATAGGTGAGAAAGGGGTGTTGCCACCCTTTCAATATACCATTGAATAGGGGGCAAACCTAAAGGCTTTTTGGAGGAAGCTGCACTCCAGAACAGCTCTGCACAAGGAGAACACATGTGCTCCCCTCTGGACTGTGTGCAGGATTAGCCAGCCACGAGGATGTCTGGGGTGCAGAAATCAGCTTGTGGTTATGTGTTATGACTTAGTGGTGGTGGCCATATGACTGCCATGTGGCCACCCCCTTAGGGCTCTGTGGGACAGGGAGACTGCAGCTGATCCCAGTGTTCCTTCTCCCAGAGGGGATGGAGCACAAGCTTTCACCCCTCAGAGTCACCCAGCTACCTCAGGGTGTCAATCACCTCAAAGCATGTTTTTTCTCCACATGAAGGAGCAGCAAGCTGGACACTCACTGGTGACTTGCTGAGGTGGCACAGGAGCCCTTATGGTTTTATTTTTTGGATGAATGGCTTTTAGGCTTGACCAGGTTACTGATATCAAAATCTGCAGAGAAACCTCACCTCTCACATTTTTCTAGGGCTGGCAACTGACTTGGCTGTTGCTCATTAGAGATAAACAACTTGTCCTTTGCCTTTAGAGATGGTAATGTATATGCTGAGCCTGAGGGACATTATGGGTGTCTGATTCAGCTTCTGAGCTCTGGGAGCTGATGTGCTGGTCCCTGCCTGCAGTTTTCCTGCTGCAAAGGCTGAGGGCTGACTCTGTGTCTGTCCACACAAAGCCCATGTGGGTATGAGTTCTGGAACAGGGTAGGTGTGCCACACAGTGCTTGGTGTGGCCAGGGAGAACTTGCCTGCACCAGAACAAAGCTGGGAAACACACAGCTTTAGGAATGTGGTTCCTGTGTGCAGCATTGTGTAGGGAGCAGGTTCTTTACAGCAGGGGCTTGCTGTAAGAGGAAGAAAATACCTCATTCCCGAAGATACCTCAATTCCCCACCAGTATTTTCATTTTTTGTTGTCAACTGGCATTAGGAAACCACAGTAACTGCTGACTGGTCAGCTGGTACTTTCTTGTCTATGTAAATTAGAGGTGAAATGTAAAGCAGCTGGTAACAGTATGCTTTAAAAAGAAGTGGAATGAGCCAAAGTGCAAAGTGACACACTAATTTTAAAAGCAGAAGCTGATGCTAGCAATTTGACCAGTTTAATTTCTACCCCTCCCTCCCTGTTGATACGTGCCAACGTAATGGATGAGGCTATTCCATGCTGTGCCAAAGGGAACCAGGCTCTGTCAGCAGGCACTGAAGGCAAACAGAGCTCAGTATTGCATCTGAGCCATTGTACACACAGGGTGGAAATCTTATTTCTGAAAGTTGATTACTTGTAGCAAAGCTGGCTGTGATAAGAGTAATAGCCACAGTGATGCTGTCTGCCTCCTAATGTTTGTCCAGCTGCAGAATAAACAGGTCACCTAGATACAGGCACTGCCTGCTGCTGCAGGGGTGGATGGTTTTCCCTCTTTACCTGTCTCTGTGTGGAAAGGGGGGGATTGGAATCATTCTGGTGAGGCTCTCCAGAGCTTTTCAATGGTTACCCCCTTGCTTCCCACACCATGTGAAGCTGAACCTTTCCCAGCAGGAGTTAATCTGGAGGACAGGCTTTTTCTCTGTGGACCCTTTCTAAGTAGTCTGTCAGAGCCTTTAGTTTAACTGTTCCTGTACCTTCAGGAGCTGCAACTCCAGATGCTGGAGTCCTGCCAAAGGAAAAAATAAAAAATCTTGGCAGTTGTCCTCTTATCTGCTTCTCATTCTTTAGCATGCTTTAAACCCCAGCATTCTCTCCTCCAGGACTGCTGTATCATCCCTCCCTCTGTCCCTGGCTGCACAAACAGCAGGCACTGTTGGCTGGCAAACAGTGCAGTCCTGGGGCTGTCGTCTCGCCTCACCTTCACTGCTTTTCACCCCCAAACAGGGAATAATCTAATATAAACCCAATCCAAAGAAAATGATTCTCAATTCAGGTCCAGTATCTGAAAACATGCTTCACACAAACCAGTCGCAGGAAGCCAAGGCTGGCTCCAGTGTGGGCTGATTTTAACGAGGCTGCTGTTCCAGTCCATGTCAGCTGGGCACCAGGCTGGGTGGGGAACAAACAGTGCACAGCCTTTTCCCAGCCCTGCACAGACTGTGCTGCTTGAGCCTGTGGGGCTGCACAAGAGGATCTCACTGGGGCACATTCCCTTTGCTTTAAACTGGGCTTTGTCCCTCCTCCTGTCACTCACTCTTTGCAAGATCCTTGTAAGATGAAGTTTGTGCTGTGTAAATCCCTCCAAGCCAGGTCTTGTTTAGGTCTGATGCTACATTTTCAGTGTAAGCACAGACACAGATTGAGGACTGTGTGTTCTTAGCCCTGCAGCTGAGTAGGTTAAAAACATCTTGTTGTAACAGTAAATTAAGATTTTACTGATTTAAAAGATGTTAGAGGAAGTTCTCAAAATCTGTAGTTTTGGGAGATTTCTCTCATCTGCTGTAGTCTAGAAACAGGCTGAAGGGTCTGAAGCCCTGAATTACTGTACATTTGAGCTGAGGGGAAGTTTGTTTCTTGTGTCTCCTGTACACTTTCTAACCTATGTGCTGGGGTTTATGTGCTTTGGAGAGCTGGCTGATGCCTGCTGACATCCTGCTGAGACCTGAGTGCACTACAGAAGGTGTGCTGACTCCTGTAAGGAATGCTTGTGTCTTTTAGAGAGGTTGAATCCTTCCCAGGTACACTGATACGCCATAAATGCTGATTAGTATCACTTCCATTATCTAAAGGATCTCTTAATCCCATCCCTCTGTGTTCAGGTGAGGAAACAATATCTTTTCCAGCCCTGAGCTCAGCTGCAAGAAAATCTTCTGCGTGGTTTCTGCTGAGCCCTAACCCGTGCTTGGCACCCGGGTTGGTGTGTTAGAGGGGAACAGCTTTTCCCAGTGCAGCATTGGCTCTGGAAGTGCTCACTTGGCTTGCCTGCACAGTGATTTCCCTGAAATATGTGGCCTGTTCAGCTTCCTGAAAGCTGAAACAGCTCTCTAGGGTGAGTGTCAGAGCTGCTCAGTCTTACGGGAAAAGAAAGGCAGGAATTTTCCGAACCTGCTGAACCCAGGGATGTGGCTGTGGAAGAGGGCAGGTCTGATACCTGTGTGAGTAGTGTAGATCAGTTGTTTCTGCTTGAGCCCAGGCTAAAATCTGGGCTGGGTTAGCAGTGACTGTCTGGTGGCAGAGGGGATTTGCAGGTGGAACTACGTGTACTCTGTGGTATTTTCATTCTGTGACGCTTGGTTTCTGCTCAGGTGGCTCTGGCAGTAGCCATTTGTGTTTGGAGTTGTGAAACTTGTTCTGAGCATTTTGCAGCTTTGGAAGATTTTTTTTGCTTGGAAGTGGGCTATTGAATTTCCATCTAGCTCTGGTATCTGTTTCAGGAGTGTTCTGAGGTATTTCCTGAACTCTGAGAGTGGTGTCGGTAGAGACTGTGCACACAGTGAAAGCCTCTGGGCAGGAAGGAGTCAGGGGGCTGAGGAATAACAGGCATGAAGCTGTTAGGCACGAGCAAATACCCCCAGAGAGGAGAAAGAGAACAATTAAATGCCTTCCTTGCCAAGGGAGTTAGATCTCATCTGTGCCCAGGCTATGCCCTGGAGGCTTCATTCAGAGAGCAGCTTTGGTGGCAGCTCATAAGAAAGTTTAGTCCCTGTTCCCCAGTCCTGCAATCTCTTCTGCACTTGCTGCCTGTGAGGGCTTTGTTTCAGGAGAAGGGGATGTCTGGGAGGTCACAGCGAGGTGGTTCTTCCTCCTGCAGCTCTGGGTCTGCACCTTCAAGAGGGGCTCAAGGACATCCAATTTCCTGTTGTTTCTGCATCCCTTGGATGCATTTGTGCTTGCTTTCCCTTCTCTGTCCTCCATCCTGAACACAAAAGCTTTCCAAGGACCTGGGTGAGAATGGTTTGAAGGTAAAAAGCAGATGCAGAGGCTGACCTGACTTAGCAATCTGCTGCAGACAGCACAAAATCATTCTAAGTGGTGGTGAGCAAGACTTCTTGCTCGCTGAAGAAAACAAAGCTCTTGCTGCAGAAGTGGATTGTGATAAAACCCACTTAATTGACAAGTGGGAAGAGGCTTATGGGTCCTTTCTCTGCTGTGCTCTCCCTCCCAGATGAGACTCTGGTATTACTTAATGCTCCTGCTCTGACCAGCTGTTCCCATGGCAAACAGCCATTCTGATAGCACAGGAAGGATTTGGGGACTGCAGGAGCAGTGATTGGTATATTACTTATTGCTGCTTCCTCTCATGTGCCCCAGGCCTTGCCTCATAGCCAGGAGTGCAGGTGAGGGGTCTGTGCTGGCACACAGCTGAGATAAAGGAGAGTAAACTTTAGGGCAGTGGGATTTGACTTTAAAAACTTCAGTGGCACCTTAAGAGGGTGCTGGGTGCTGGGCTGTGCTCTCCACCTTCTGCTCTCCAGGCACTGAGCCTGGCTCTTGCTGGCTTCTCTGTGCCTGGATGTCATTCCTGTCATTCCTGAGATACCCAGGCAAGGGCCTGGCCCCTGTGATGTGCAGCAGGACTCCTGGGAGAGCGTGAGGAGCTCAGGGGCTCTCAGGCACCATCACTACCCCCATGTAGGTGAGCTGGTACCTTGACAGTGATGTCTGTGTCAGGATCCTGGGAGAGGATGGGCTGATTCTGGCACCAGTGCCCTTGTACTGCAATCCTTGTAGACCCAGTAAAGCACTGCAATAAGGGGCATTGCAGTCTAAGGTCACGATTTTAGTTTATGCCAAACCAGGTGAAAAGTACAGCTCATTCCTTTCCCTCATGGAGCTAATGATTAACATATCAATTAGGTATGAGAAGAAGCAAAATGTATATGCTCAAGATAAAGTAGACTGTACATGAAATAAGAAGGTATTGTAGTATTTGTTTTAAAAACAAAGTGGGAGTTATTTGCACTGGTTTGTGCAGGCCACTGCTGTGTGATTACAGGGAGTGATACCATTTTCAGGGTAAGCATGATTCATTGTGCTCTACGCTCTTTAAGGCTGATTAGGAGGTGGGAGGGTCTCTCAGTTTATACCTTCTCCCATCCTGTTTCAGGAAAAACAACGAAACCATCAAAACTGGACCCTAGAACTGAATGTCTTCTAGTGCCTCCAAGAGAAATCACCCATGTTTCTCTTCTTTTTGGGACCACTGGGCTTCTGTTCATAGTAATGAGGACCCTTTGTGCTGCAGGAGGTGGGTGGAGTGCCCAGCCTTGGCCAAAAGAGGAGCACAAAGCAGCTGATGAGATTCCCAATAAGCCTCACCATAGAAAACTAGGTGGCTTTAGCTTGGAGGCACTCAGGCACTGAGGAATCTCACAGAGATTTTTGGATTGGGTTTTGTTGGCAAAGGTATCCCAGTAGAAAACCTGATGTCTGTCAATGCAGTCCTGCTGGTTGAAGTTGGTTGGGAAGCTGTGGGGGGATTTGCCATCAGTAATGGGATGTGCAAGACTTCCCAATGAATTTTTTTCAGGAGGTTTGGATATGGGGGGTTGACACTGCATTTGTACAGCACCACTGCATGGGCTGGGAGGAGTGGGTGAAGCTGCTGCCTCGTGCTCTCGATGTCCTTGGGTACTTGTGTCACTCTGTTGGTGCCCTGAAGCCAATGGTCAGGTGTCCAAAATGAGCAGATTTGGTGTGGGGTGTCTCCAGGTTGGTGAGAGGCTGAGCTGGGAGCAGTTCACCCAGGTTGTGTGCCTTGGTAGAACTGAACAGCTGACCACCTTTCACCTGTCCTGCTCCTCTCCTGTCCTCTGCAAGCCCCACACCCAGATCAGAAAAGCTGTTCAGCATTAATGCTGTATATCTGTAGTTAAAACCTCTCTGACATTTTGTGTGGTCACAGCAACAAAGCTGCAACTCCTGAAACATTGATGTGGCTTCAAAGAAAGCTTCACAAACTGTGAGGAGGGGTGGCTGTCTCTCTTCAGAGCATTGCCCAGATGCTCTCTGAGTGTGAAAGTTTCCAGTGCTGATGGTGTGCACACTCAGATTGCAGCAGTGTTGCTGGCAGAGGCAGAGCTGCCCTCAAGAATTGCTCTCCTTGGAGAGGAGCTCTGCAGTGGAAGGCAGCAACTTCTCAAATGTGTATTGCAGGTGTTGACTTTGGGGCATTCCCTGAACTCGGAAGGTGAGTGGGTTTGTTAAAGTACCACAGCTTTTTTTCAGAAGTGCAGAAAGGTGCTTTTGCCACAATGTGCTGCTGGTTTAAATGGCTTCCAGCTTTTAGCAGAAGTGAGGGAACAAACATGAGTTCTGCTTCTAACAGGAAGGCTCACCCCAAACCCACAGTGAGTCTTAGCCTTGTCATGGCTGCTGTCCCTTGCCCTGTCCTGGTCCTGTCCCCAGCTGTTAGTGGGCAGCTGTGCCTGTGAGCCCCGAGCCTGGGCAGCTCCTTCCAGCACAACCACAGCAGTGTCAGGGGCTGGCAGGGACAGGACAGGACAGGGTGATGCCCATGGACACTGTCAGCCACAGTGTGGAGGGGCAGCATCCAACACGAGTCAGCTGAGCAGCCGTGGGGAGAATGCCCAGCTCCCTCTGCAGCAGCCCAAGCTTGGGAAAGCCATTTTGTTTAATATTTCAGCAAGTGTTTCATAACAGCACTTTGTACATGCCTTGAACAGGCTTTGTCGACATGTCCCTGACACTTGGCTGTAGCTTAAAACTTGTAATGGATTAATCATAAATACTTCAGGCAAACACTTCTTGCAGTCCTGGACAGCTGATTGTAGCTGGTAAAGAGCAGGCTCCTTCTGCTGTGGGTCTGGCTGTCTCAGGGCTCAGGGGCCCTCAGTTTTGGGTATGGCAATGCTCTGGTAGCAGCAATCCAGCTCTCCATGGCTCAGAGGTGGGACAGCCTGAACGGGAATCCAACAGCTATTTGGATGCCAGGGCTGTGCCAGGGCTCCAGCACAGGGATGTCACCATCTTACACAGGACTGAGAGCATTTGGTGTGTGCTTTGCCTCCACAGATTGTAACAGGACCTTCTTAGAGCAAACAAACACACCTAAGAGCTGTTTGTTTAGAGCTCCTGGATCTACCAGGAAAATAAAGCCCAGAGCGAGCCCCTGGGTCACCTCTCCATGGAGAGCAGGCAGTGGGCAGAGCTGCTGACACGCTGCTGTGTAAGGTCAGGGCTCACAAGCCTCCGTGTTCTCTTTGCGACTCTTCCAGGCGTGGCTTTGAGTGCAGGTTTGGGGCTGAGGGCAGGGAGGAGGGAGGGCCCTGACCAAAGTCCTGTCTGCCGTGTGCCATGTTCCCCTCGGGCCAGCATGGGACGGGTCTGTGATCCACCCTTTTGGGGAGATGAAAGAGGCAGCCGGGGTGCCAGGCTCACAAGTCATGGGCCGAACTCCTTGTGGGTGTGGCAGGGGCTGGGTGCCCTGGGCTGTGGGCAGGACGTCGTGCAGCCGGGTTTCCATCAGGTCCTGCCAGCCTGGGCTCTGCACCTCTTCTGCTCCAGCACAGCCCCTCACAGCGCTGCCACCTCCTCCTGGGGCTGAAGGGAGAAGGGTGCCTCCATCCTGCCATTCCTGGAGCAAGGGCTGAGCCGCTGGGACTGAATGGTCAGAGGGAGTGGGACAGCAGTGTTGTGCACGGGCTCCCTGGAGCTGGGCTGTGCCTGGGCAGAGGATGCCTCTCCTTTTTTCCCCTTGATGAGAGGGGGACTGCCTGAGGCTTGGGCACAGGCTGTCCCCAGGCACAGACATGTGGGGGGACTGGACTCCCTCTCTCTGCCTCGCTTGGTGCTCTCAGGGTTTTGGCATCATGTGAGCTGGAGCACATCATCCTCTGCCCATCGCTCTGCAGAGCTGAAGTAGTGACTGGGGAACAGTTTCCTGGGCACAAAGCCAAGCCCCTGGGAAGGCCAGGCCGATGCCATGAGCTGTGTCCTGCCCAGGCTTCTGCCTGCCCAGCACCTTGTGTCCAGCACTGGCTGCCTGCCTGGGTTGGACTCCTGGGTGGAGGGGCACGTTCTCCACACAGATCACAACAATCAGACCTGTCAGGAAGGACAGTCCCCTGCCTGCCCTCAGACTGGTGCAGTTCTGGATGTGACAGCCTGGGCTCAGCGAGGAGGAACCAGAGATAAACTGCTCCTCTGTCCTAATGGGCCTCGGGAGCTGGCACAGAGAGCAAGCAGCACACTGGCCTCAAGGAGGCTCTGCCTGGAGAGCTCCATCCAAACCTGGGGCTCCCTCCTGTGTGCTCAAGCAGTAAATCCCAGCAGACTGCCAGAAGCCTCTGGGCAGATGGTTTCTGTCCATGGGGCGATACCTGGAGCATTTGGACAGCTGCCCCTTGGCCAGTGAGGTGTCACTGCACTGCCACCTCCTAGCCTGTGCCTGACAGAGCTGGGAGTCCCCTCACGTGCAGGAGGGGCACAGAGCTGGGCCAAGGACTGGTCCCTGGCAGGACTAGTCCCTGTGCTGTCATCCTGGGGAAGGAGGCAGTTCTGTGTGTGGTAGGGCTGGAGCGGTGTTGGAGAGCAGCTCCTCATTCCTGGGGGCTGAGCAATGCCAGTCTGAACGGACAGGCTGCAGATGTGCTTGCAGCTGGGGAAGCTGGCACCTCCTGGAAAGCTGACCTGGGGGCAGGGCCACAGCTGGTTCTTGTCCCCTGACATGTGTGTGTGGTGCCAGCCGTTCTGTGCCTCACCAGCCCCTCTGTGCCCGCAGTGTACGTCGTGGAGGAGCGGCGGAGGGACGACACGGGCGAGAGCGCCTGCCTGACGGCGTGCTGGACCGCGCTCTGCTGCTGCTGCCTGTGGGACATGCTGACCTGACACCGCTCACCGTGTGCTATGCAGGCTCCCCACTCCTGTCCCGACTTCTTTCTGTTACTGTAATCAACGCTCTGCTTTGCACAGCCAAGAGTTCCCGTCTGTCCGTCCTAGCGCCTTGTCGGGGTGGGGGGTGCACTCCTTTATTTTAGTAAAGGAAAAAAAATAGCCCTTTTTAACATTTCTAAGACTTTTGTTGTAACTTTGAAGAATGTGCTAATGGTGTATTTCAGCCAAAGGCATTCTGATGAAATGTATATTTACCAGTTGAGATTTTCCTAGCCCTAGAGACGAAGACGTACGCAATAATTAAAGCCAACAGTTGATTTTCTTCACTAGGTTCCGGCTGTTTCAGTGAATCTGTCTGCAGGGTGGGAATCCCCTCTGGTGCTGTCTGTGGGCACTGACTCTGTAGGTGGGAGTCCTTGGTCCTCTGAGCCCCTCATCCCACACTGGGCAGCACAGTCAGGTTTTTATCCTTATTTTTTTTCCCTTCTGGAACCAGGGGCCTCTCCAGCAGCTCCTGGGACAGCAGAGCTGGGAGAAGCACAGGCTGAGCTGCTGTGTGTGTGCACCAACAGCTCCTGGGGCAGGGCTGGTCCCAAGCTGTGATCCATCATCCCATGCTGCAGAGCAGAGGCTTGCGGGAGGTAAATTAATGAGTAAGAAGAGAAAAGCCACGGATTAATTTAGTGCTGAGGATTTAGAGCTGAAGCTGTTCCATGGCATGCCTGGCCAGAAAAGGGATAAAAAGCTCTCGTGTGCAGAAAAGTGGGGAGAACTCACTGCTGGTTCCGTGGGGGTGTGTCCCACCCTGCTGCTCCCCCAGCCTTGGGAGCAAAGCCCACCCTGGTGTCCTACTGCACACTGGCTCTGAGTGGCACTGCCTGAGAGCACCCAGGGATCTTGCCCTGTTTGCAAAGGGCACTGCACTCGCTGCCTGGGGGCTCCGTACAGCTCCACTCTGGGCTCAGCACTGCAGTTCGGGGTTCTGGTCTGGGGCAAGCTCATGTGTTTGGGGTTGATGAGAGTCCCTTACAATGCTCTGTCCTCAGGAGCCTTCTTCTGCAGCCGTAAGCTCAGGTCTGTGGCCTGGGTGCCAGAAGTCCCAGCCCTGGGAATGATTACTGTCACCTTCCCTGCCATTGTCACCTCCCTGGCAGCTGTCAGGAACCAGGAGTGGATTCCTGGTCACCCTCCGTGGTGGGAGGAAGGAAGTGGGGTGGGAACCTGGGGGCACCGAAGGGCCGGTCCAGAGTGTGAGAGCACCCGTGTACCTTTGGGGTGACAGCAGCACCTGGAAACTCCCGGCCCCGAGATCCCGGGAGCCTCTGGAAGGCGCTGGGGAGAGCGGCGGGGGCCGGGCCGGGGCGCTGCCCACAACGGCCACACGGGGGCGGTGCCGGGCCGAGCTCCGCGGGACCGCCGGGGCCAGGCGGGAACGGAACGGGACAGAGGGAACGGAGCGGGACAGAGGGAACGGAGCGGGACAGAGGGAATGGAACGGGACAGGGAATGGAACGGGACAGAGGGAACGGAACGGGACAGAGGGAACGGAACGGGACAGGGAATGGAACGGGACAGAGGGAATGGAACGGGACAGGGAATGGAACGGGACAGAGGGAACGGAACGGGACAGAGGGAACGGAACGGGACAGAGGGAATGGAACGGGACAGAGGGAATGGAACGGGACAGAGGGAATGGAATGGGACAGGGAATGGAACGGGAAAGAGGGAACGGAACGGGACAGGGAATGGAGTGGGACAGCAGGAATGACCCAGAGCAGTAAGAATGACCCGGAGCAGTGGGAATGACCCAGAGCAGTAAGAATGACCCGGAGCAGTGGGAATGACCTCCTGGCACAGGCTGGCTGTGCCTGAGCCGGTTCCCATGCCCGTGTCCTTGTCCATGGTTGTGCCTGTGCCAGCCCTGCCCATCTCCCTCCTCCCCAGGACCTCCCCAGTGCCCACACCAGGCAGCAGGCAGTGTCCCCACAGGATGAGGGTACAGCAGGGATGCCCTGCAGGCCACTCACCCCAACTCCTCCCACCACCCCATTTCTCCATCACACCCAGGCAGGGAGAGCAGCCACAGACAGTAATAAAGCAGAGTTTTATTAAGGTGAGTGGGGGGTTCAGGCATTGAGGATCAGCCCAGAGCAGCCTGGGGTGCCACTACTGTGCCCTGCGGGCCATCAGCATCTCCCGGATATTGTCTTCTGCTTCCTTCACGCTCCGCTCCAGGTACGACTTCTTCTGCTGCAGGGCAGAAACCAGAGGTAAGTCAGGATCCCCCCAGCTCTACCAGCACAAACCAGGGCCCAAAGCCACCCAGGCAGAGCTGGGGCACCCACCACACTGAAGGTGTCCCATGTGGGGACAGCAGTTACACATTCCCAGAGGCATGGGACAGGGGTTTTTGGGGATTTTTTTGGGTGCTTTTATCTGTTTGGGCTTTTTTGTTTGTTTGTTTTGTTTTTTGTTGAATTCTGTTCCCCCCTGAAACCTTCTCAGAGCTGCTGGGGCTGTTGCAACAGTGGCACTGCAAAAAGTGGGAGACATGAACCTCAGCAAAGAAGGAAATCAAATCAGATCTGTAACTCTTGGAGCCTAGAGAGGGACTGACATGCCAAGGCCCCTTATGGAGGCAGCAAAACCCTCTCCTTGGGCACAAAAGGTTCTTTTTCCCAGCTGGGCCATTTTCTAACCCTATATCCTCCTTTCTATCAGCAATTCCCTGGCATCGTCACCAAATACGTGTTTCCTTAATCATCTGTAATTAGGCTGGGCTTGGCAGGGAAGCAGCCCCAAGCCATGCATCCCAAGATAGGAATTCAGCATGCAGCGTTTTTTCCTGCTAGTCTGGGTGCTCCTCTGTGGCTGGAAAAATCAGCACTTGGCTCTTTTGACTATTTTCTCTGGGTTTCCAAACAACAGACACAACAGTCTCCTCCGGCGTTGCTGTAGCACAGGCTCCCGTGCTGCCCATGTAGAGCCCTGCCCTGGGCCATGCCAGCTCCCAGTAAGCACTGGCAGGATTGGTATTAAATTCCAGGAGTCCAGGCCTGCTCCCAGAGCATCCTGCCAGAGGCTCTAGCAGTCACCTCCCCAGTGCCAGGAGCCCAGCACAGCAACAGTGGCCCCCAAACCCCACCCAAACCAAGGACAGGTGAAGGGCAAGAGCTGCTGCTGCTGCTGCCCTGAGAGCCTCACCCTGACTTCTGTGAGCCCATGGAACTTGTAATGCTGAAAATCCACGAGCCCTTGGAGCAGTCCTGCTGCCACCACTGCCCCTCCATGCCCTTGCTGTGGCACGGCTGCACACTCAGCTGGAATGTCCCTGCCATGAGGACATCGCTCCCAGCCCTGCTCCTGAAGGCTGAAGGGATTGTATTTAAACACTAAAGGCTGCTTGTGACAGAACCAAGATTATGGCCCAGGGTTCTTTGTCCCTCTCCATGGTCCCCAGGCACGTGGGGTCCCTTTCTCTTAGAGGAACTGCTTTTGAGGAAACCGCAGGGAGAGGAGCAGCCACAGGTTCCCAGTGCCAGTGACTCAGTGACACACGAGCAGGACTCTGTCACCACCGCGCTGTCCCCGCGCTGCCCGCACAGACGTCGAGGGATTTCAGACAAAGGGAACTCAGTCTGAGGGCAGCAAGAGGACACAGGCCCAAAAAACCCCTGTGGCTCAAAGCTTCACCTCGCTCTGCTGACCAGAAGAGAGTAGAGCTGACTTCTAGGGGATCATTTTTTACTAAAGTTTTTTCTTAACGCCATTAAATTAGTGCATGAAATGGTCCTGCCCTCCTGTCCTCACCCCTGCCTGTCTCCTGCAGGAGACAGCTCCAGAGAGCAGCTCTCCACAGGCACACTGTCCAGCAGGACTGGGAGAGCCCAGGAGCTGGTAGCCATGGCTGCAGCCTGTCAGCAGAACCTCAGACATCCCATCAGGAAGCCTTGTTGGTGCCTGTGTGGGCCCCACTTCCATGAGGACAGGGACCCTGAGGAGCACCCACGTGTGGACCCACACTGCCCACCCCTGTGCAGTGACATGCTCTGCCCTCCCTGTGGCAAAGGGCCTGGGTTTAAGGCCGTGTCTACACTTAGGCAGCACCTGCAGCCCCAGGCAGGGCAGGATTCAGGAAATTTTTCTTTCCCTTCATCACTCTCCTTGGTCATCCAACTTTTGAGGCACAAGAATCTGGGCTGGTCCCAGTACTTTTAGTCCCTCCCAGGAGCAGTTTCCAGGGAGTCCCATCTCTGGGCTCCAGGAGCATCCTTTGAGCATCAAGGGGAGCCCTGCAGCCGCAGCTGGGGGGCTGCAAACCCCCCGGGCTGTCCTGCAGGCAGTGCTGGAGGCAGCACAGGGGCTGGCTCCTGCTCCAGCCCACAGCCCTGAGCCCAGGCAAGCCGGGAGCAGACGGGCGCCACATTTTCCGAGCCACGTGGCAGAAGCGAGGTGTTTCTTCCCCAGGAAGGGGGAACTGCAGCCCGGGTTCTGCTTCGGTAATCACCGGAGAAGGAGCGGGAGGCTGCCTGCAAACCCCTCCTCACTGCGATTACCGGGGTCTAGACAGGAAACTCCGTCTCTCCCAGGGAGCAGCGCCGAGCGAGCGGCTGACACACGCTCTGCCTACTCACACCAGAGCCCAGAGACACGACAGCACAGCTCTGAAGTCATGCTGGAGGCTGTTCCGGTCCAGCCAGACCTGCCAGGCTGGTGGTATCTGTTCCCTGAACACCACCCTGCATCCCCAACCCCACCTCCAGCTTCCAGCTCACAGCTTTCATTTGCACTCGCAGCCCGAGTTAACCCTATGTCCTCTGAGCCCCTGGTTTGGGCCAGCCTGTGGCTGCTGGGTTCCACCTCAGCACCCGCTGAGCTGATGCATTTCCCTGGGAAATTGTGTTTGCTGCTCCAGGAGATCCCCCTCTGCTACCTGTGCCATGGCAAGTGCAGCCTGTGGGAATTCCCAGGGCAACATCAAAACTTCACTGCTGCTTTTGGACCCTCATGAAACCAAAGGTGGCTGCTGCTCTCTGAAGCCTCTGGTTTCACTTCTACAGCTGCAGCTCCAGTGTTCACCAGTCAGGAGCCCAAGGGGACATGGCAGCAGCCCAAGGGGACATGGCAGCACACTGGCCCTGCACTGCTGGCTTTGGTGGCTCCATGACCTGTGAGCTGCTGACCCAGAGCTCCTACTCACTCACTCATCACACCAGTGCCCTAAACTGTCCCCACCCTCCCCCAGCTCCTGTGGGCCCCTGGACAGGTAAAGGTGGGTGCCCAAACCAGCCCCAGATGCCACAGCCTGAGCCACAGAGCAGAGAAAGGAGACTGGCTTTGAGAAGGCGTCAGGGGGAAGTTGCCACATGACACTGAGCTCCCAGAAAAGCCCCAGTTTCTGGCTCTGCAGGAGGCTGGGCAGTGACCCTGGTGTGCTGCTGTCCCCCTGCAGTCTCACCACGAGTGTGGCAAGGCAGTGACAAGGAAACCCAGAGGGCACGACAGGAAACAGCTGGAGCGTCAGCCAAGGGCTCCAACTGCAGCAAGGGGCCGGTTCCTCCTCCTGGTTCACAACTCTCACAGCCACTTGCTAGAGAATTATTTTACAAAACTCTCTTGCAGGGTGTTACTGCAACTTATTTCAGAGGAACAGCCTCTGACCAACACTGCCAGGCCCTGGCAGCCCCCGCTGCTCCCAGAGAAAGGCCAGAGCGTTCCCATGACCCAGCACAGCTCACTCACACTGCGAGGGATGAGCCAGGGCTGCAGGTCCCAGCAGCTTCTCCCCCACAGAGCAAGGAAGGGGAGCTGGAGGCTGCATGAAGAGGGCACATGGGAAGGCAGCAGGATTTGCAGCTACAGGTTTCCAGGTGGACAGCACGCTTCACATGCACTCCAAAACTGAACCAGCTGATCTGCTCCAGCCCAGGATGTAGTCTTGCACCCTCACTTCTTCCTGCCACAGGCCATCCAGCAGTTCTCATCCACTCCTATGTAGTGACAGTCCCCTGATCCCCCTTCTGCCCCACACAGAAAGGGCTCTGCCACCTGCACTGGAACACGAGACCAACACATGGCTGCTGCCACAGCCCAGAACACTGAAAGAGTGCAAAGCCACAGAGGATGCCCCCAAAAGCCAGGGCAGTCAATGCCTCCCAGCCTGGTTTCCTAATTCCTTTAAGCTAATACCACCCCCAAACAACAGTTCCTTCCCCAGGCAGGAAGGGCTGCAACACGTGGGAAGAAGACAAACCACAGCCCTGATGATCTGTCTCAAAACTAACCCCAAAGGAAGTGTTCTCACTTAAATCTGCTTTCTGGAAACACAACTGCCATGCTAACAGCTGTCTGGCACCAGGATAGAGGGCAAGAAGATCCCTCCTTGGGCAGCAGAGCCAATCCCACCAGCTGGGCCTCCCAGCACATCCTGGGGGCTCAGAAACTGGACTGTGTACATCTCCTACCCCTGAGTATAGATGTATCACCAGCCTGGCCCATATTCTCCCTTGCCAGCTCTCAGGAGCCTTCTCCACCTCCAAGGCTTCCTGCAGCCTTCCTGATAAACGTGTGTGTGGGAAGGGGTGCACTTGTGTGTGCTTCAGTACAGCTACATGAACTAAAAACATCATCTCCCACAGCTGGAGGTGCAGCCAAAAATGGGACTGACCACTCATGCAGCCCCATCCGACAGGCAAGGTGCACATCCATCTCCCAGGAACCCTTCCCAGGAGGAATGGTGGCTGTCCTGATGACAGCTCCACAGACAGAGCTGCAGGGCCTGGCAGGGGAGGCACCACCAGCCCCAGCCCTGCCAGCGAGGAGGAGAAGGGAGGGCAGGGCACTGATATTCAATGGGCCTGGTGGGATGCAACACCCACTGCCAACACATTCCCAGGCACCTGTGGGGAGCTGCAGGCAACGACTCTGGGGGTTCCATCAGCCCCAGCTGCCTCTGTGTTTGCTGGAGAAGGAAATGCAGACTCCTGGAAGCACCAGCCAGGCCAGCCCCAGCCAGGGGCTGTGCAGGCAGCACCACGAGCCAGCCCTCGCTGTGCACACTCCTGACCAGGGTGTGCTGGTGTGGCCAGCCTGAGCCCTGGCATGGGTGGCTGCAGCCAAACAGCACCATGGGACTCACCCCTGCCATGGGACTCACCCCTGCCACCACCCCTTCCTCGGCTCTCCCTCACCCTTCAGTGCCTGCTCCCTGACCAGCTCCGCGCTGTTTGCCTTTGGCAGCAGCTGTGGAAAGACTAGATTGAATGCAAACACAATTACAGCTCACACCCCGAAGAAGAAAAGGAGCTGTGGTTAACAGAAGTGGCCCGTGGCCTTTTGACACGGCGGGAAGTCACCTCCTGCTGCAGCCTCCCACCTCCGCTCCCATTGCATCACGCTGCTGGAGAGGCCTGCGCTTCTCAAGATGACGCACCCAGACCTGGCATTCCTGGCAGATTAAAGAGCCAGCATCCACAGATTCCACAGCAAGAAAAAAACTATTCATCAGCTTTTCTTGGATGGGTTTTTGATGATCAAAGCACCGTCTTCCCCCCAGCACTGTGATTCAGACTCCTCTGCCTGCAGGGAGGGGAGAGCGGGTTGGCCGCCGCCAGCCCTGAGTGTGGCAGGGCCTTGGCTGGAGCCCGTGGTTCAGTGGAACAGGGCACAGCATTGTCACCCACTCCAAGAGCCCAAAAGAGCCCTGTGCTCCCAGAGGGAACAGACACAGCAGCCCTGCCCATCCACGCTGCCAAACCCTCCCCCTCACAGGTGAGTTTCCTGTGTCAAGTCATGGTTTATCATTCAACATCGACTTTTGCTCTTCAAATTCCACTCCTCTCACGTCACCTCTGCAAATGAAAGAAAGCTTCAACCTCTGACCTGCAAACACAGATTTGCTTAAGCCCAAACAAAAATGTTTCCATGGAAATTTAAGGATCCAGTATTGGAACATGCCTATTCATTTTAGCCTGTTCTTTTTTCTCCCTTTTTTGTTTTTTAAACTGTTTTTCTATGAACTTGTTTTACACCCAACTTGTGAGCACAAAACAAGCTGCCAGGTCTCTTCCCAGAGAATACCTCCCTTCCCATGGCTCACAGCATGCTTGGCTACCAGCCACCAGATTCTGGCATCCCACTCTCACACTCAGAAGGCTTCCATTGAGGAACCCTGCAGTCTTCAGGCATGATGCAGTGCCTCAAACAGGAGCCCTGAGACAACTCATCTTGTGACATCTCTGTGAACCTGTGGCTAGCCAAGAGCTTCTGTATCCCCCAAAGTTAACTCAAACCATTTTTGGCGTTCCCTAAGGGCTCTGTGGGAAAGTGATCAGCAGATCCTGAGCTAGAGTTGGGAGCACATGGTTGACTGGAGAAGGATCTTCCCTGGGAGGATGGCAAAGTGTGCTGCCCACACACTGGGGGCCAGGCAGCAGCTGCCCTCACTCTTGGGGCCACCACTGCTGTTCAGGGGTTGGCAGTGCCCAAACTCCCTGTGAAGAGCAGCACTCAAAGCCCTGGCACACACACCCTGGGCAAGGCAAACATTTCAGTCAGACTAAGCTCATGGAAGTGCTGAGGACACGTGCTCTGGTTAATGGGATTTCACTTAGAACCCCTGAACAGGAAGGAGGTGGACCTGCTGAACAGCACCTGGCTGCTCCTGCTCCAGGAGAAACCAAAACAGTGGACACCAGTGGACACCCCACCAGGGTGGGGTAGGTCTGCAGGCAGCCCTACGCCCTGATGGGTCCACCCAGCACTGGTCCTCACCCAGTTCAGCACTGTGGCACAAGTACACACTGGGAATTACCACTCTACAGCAACCACCAAATATTTAGATACACTTCAAGACGTTCCAAGCAGTTATTGCCTTAGGAAGTTGCCCAGAGTTTGCTCAAGAATGAATGACCTGGAATAGGAAGGGAGCCCAGCTGGTTTCTGACAACAGCTGCTGACAGAAGCATGATGTAGTAGACCTAAGAGGAGAAGTGATGATTCAAACCCTTGTGTTTTCCTCATCTCTTCCTTCCACAAGGTAACGGGGACCCACAGTCACTTCAGAACTACCTGGGTCAGAGTAAAACAGAAAACATCAAGCATACAAACACATTTGCTAACTCATGAGAATCCTTAAAAGCACCTGCCTAAAGAACTGCTCATGCAAATCCACCATCATTCATTGTGTACTGACCCTACCACAGCACAACCAGCTGGGCTTCCCCCATCATTACTGAAGCATCTCGAGTAACATACTCTGAAAAAGCTTAAGCTGGAAAACCCCCATTAACTTCCATACTTGGTGCCTTCAAGAGAAGAAGGGGCAGAAAGGCAGGCTTCCTGCCAGCCTTTCTGCCCAAGCCCAGCCTCATGGCAGCAGCACTTCACATGGACCCACTGTCTGAGTCACAGAGCTGCCAGCAGAGACAGAGACAGTTGCTCTTGGTGAGTGGGAAATGACAGATTATTCCAGTGAACTCCTGCACCCTAGCCTGATGTGAACTACTACAAAAGCAAGTCGATGGGAACCTTTCAGTAGGTGGCAGCAGAAATGTATGATCAAGCCAAAGGATTCCTTTAGGGACACCCCTTCTTGGCACAATTCCCCATTTAGAGCAGTTTCCAGGAGCACATCGCTCCAGGTCGGATACTGTGCCCTAACCAGGTTATGACAGCACAGTCAGGTCAAACAGAGAACTTGGGGAGGGGAAACTCACACAGATCCTGAAAATCCCCACTGTTTCTGTTTCAGCGGAAGCATCCCTCACCAAACTGCCTCTTGCAAAATGTGGTAAGTTCCCTAACCCAGTGCCTCAGTTTCTGTGGTCCTGCAGAGCTGGTGTGGCTCATCGGGATTCCTCCTGGCATAGGACTTTTGCAAAACCATACCACACCTTTCAGCTCTTGCAGTCCTGGCCAAACAGGGCCACTTTAAAAGAAAAATCATTTCCATAAATTTCAAAAACAAATCAGCAAGAAAAGGATGGTGTTAACTCCCAATTAGGCAGCATCCCCCAGCCCAGTTCAGGCAGCCCTGAACCCAGAGCAGCCACAAGCCCACCTCCAAGGCTCTAGGGACGGAGCAGGGGGTGACCCAGGCAGTGGGGACAGCAGGAAGCGTGACTGAGGGCTGCCCCGCATACCTGGGAGCAAGGTGTGGCTTTGTACAGCTGACTCAGGGCTGGGTCAGGGCTCCAACAGGCAGGAGCACGCTGCACAAACAAATAATCGTTTCCTGTTCTCCCCAGGCGAGATGGAGGAGGAGATGGAAGCAGGATGGAGATTTATCGGGCACAGATAATCCCCCTCCCCAGAGCTGCTTGGCACAAAGGCAGCCAGGAGCCATTGCAGGGGCCTGGTGACTAAGGCAGGGACAGCACTGCTGGGTTTGTGACTAATTATTACTCATGCAAGGAGGAATTTGGAGAGGGACCCGCATCCAGCTCAGCTCGTTGCTTTGGATACTTCTGCAGCCATAAGGACAAAGGAGAGCTTTGACAATGAATCAGCTCCTGCTCTAAAATGACAGACTTATCAACAAACTTGGTGCTAAAATGATTTCAGTGTAACCATAAAGGCAGCTTAATGCTAATCAGAGGAAACAAGCCATGTTGTCAGGCTCAGAGGACTAAATGCAGGTTCCTGGATGGACAAAGTCATTTAGTCACAGCAGCAGAAGTGGATTTTTATTAATGCAGAATGTGTTTCACTTTCCTCTGAATTACAAAGGAAAGTGAGTGTACTGGCAAGATATGCTTGAAAAGTTTTCTTTTAGATTGTTGGGGTTTTTTTAATCAAGAGTAATCCCCCCCCCAAAAAAAAAACCTAAAACAAGTTCTGAGATGCCTTTATTTTGAAAGCATGTCTATAACTAGCCTCTAAAGGACTTAAAAGGAAGCAAACAACCCCCATGTTAATTATTCTCTTGCTTTTAAAATCTACAATTATCCACCTAAAAATAAAGGTAGGAACAGTGAAAGCCAAGTCATCAAATTCCAGTTCTTCCTTCATAAAGCCTTTGCCCTCTCAGCTGGTTTGTGTGCTTACTTTGCAGTCTGCAGTACAGGGAAGACTAACAAAGAATTACTAATTAAACAACTGCTTGCAAAAATCTGTGAGTTTGAAAACTTGCTGCAGTGAATGATTGCTCCAAATGAGCCTTGCCACTGCATACCCACAGACATGTGATGATATAAATACACGTCATTGCACTCAAATCAGCATCACCCACAGCCATTCTTCACAAAAATGTGGCGAGACATTAATTTTTATAAGCCATCCCAGGCCTAAAGTGGCAGATGACCCCTCCAGAGAGCTGGGAATCCCCTTTCCCCTTTGAAATGTGAGAATTTCTTTACCCTGTGCCCCCAAGATTCCAACATCATGTTTTGCAACCAGTGACTTGTGCACTATTTAACACATGACAAGCTTCTTACACAATTTTCAAAGCAGAACATACTGTTATTTGATCCTTATCTAACAAATTTAACATAGGACTAAGAGCCAGCTTTTAAACAGATCCACCTCCTTCCCTGCAGATACCAAGGAGCACTTGCTGCCTTTAAAATCTGCAAGGTGCTGGCTGCACACAGCTGATTTCCATCTGTGTGTGATGAAAGGTGACAGTCACACAACAGAGAAACAACCATGAAGTTCAGCTGTAAGAATACAATCCTTTTGCCACCCTCATTTTTGACAAACAAGCCAGACCTTGAGGCTTTAAACATTAAAAAGCAAGTGAAGTGAATGATTCCTCACAGCTGTGAAGGCGTGTTCTTCATGTAACCATCAGCAGAGTCAGTTCAGGGAACAGAAAGAATTAGAGCAGCATTAGATATGCTCCAATTCCTCCAGTATTTACCTTAAATTGTGTGGCCCTAGTCCAATGTCAGGGGCCCTCCACAAATCAGAATTTTGTGCCGGTAATGTTAGCTCTGTGTCCATTACACTCTCAACCTCCTCAACGTTTTGTCATTTTGAAGCCTATTTTTCTCATTGCTCAGAGTATCCTTCATTTCAAAAATCAGGAATGAGAACACAGATTCTCTTCCCTGTAAGACAGCCAGACCTACAGGGGGGAAAAAAATGAGCTTTGGCTACTCCCTTCTTCAAAACAAGGCTCTCATGGAGGGCAGACCGCTGGTAACAGCTCTGCCCATGCAGGCTGTGCTCTGCTCTCCCACGGGAGTGCCTGTGGATGCTCCACAGCTGACAGCTGGACCACCCATGTCCTCAAAAAGCAAGCTAAGCCTGCAGCTTTGCAGCCTGAAATGCAGGAACAGCCCTCAGTGAGGGCACAGACTCAGACGTGGGATGACATCGGCCAAGAGAGTCAAGATGAAACACATTTCCCAGGAACGTCACCAAGTCCAAATGTTTGTGTCCAGAAGGAACTGCAGCTGCCTCCAACACCCAAAGCCATGCAAGATGCTGGGTACTGCCTGGTCTGGTCCCCACTGAGGGTCTGTTGAGGCTCTGCAGCTCATCTTCACCCAAACATCCATCATTTGTAGAGATCCTATAGCTTCCTCCTAAAATGTCCACCCAAATACTAGTCCTAACAGTAAACTCGCTTCCATTACTCCACCTGCCCCCACATTAGGTGTCCTGCCTCCCTCTACAGCAAGCACAGGGACTGACCTTGCCTGTGCACACACAGGGAAACAAGGAGCAACTTCAGTGACAACGTGTGTTTAAAATCCTGCCCCCGCTACGTGCGCACATGCCAGCAATGGAATGAGGGAACAGCACCCTCATCCAAAGGAGAATCTGCTCCAGGCTAATGCACAGAGAGTTATTCTTGAGGCTTCCCCTCTCCAAAGCAAACAGGAGCATTCCTTATTTCCCCCTGTTTAGTTAAAAAGCCCATCACACATTCCTGGGCACTGGCCTACCCCAAGCAAATCATGCAATGAGAACTTCTGCGCTGTAAATCCCTGGAAGAAATTGGTCTAACTTGGGAACGGCCTAACAATTGCTACCTTCTGATGAGCCCTTCGTGGTCTGCAAAGAGCACCACAAATCTCAAGAGACTTGTTTTCACATCGTTAAAGCCACCCACAGAATTGGCCTCCACGCTGAGGCTTTCAGTAAAAAATGAAGGAGAGTTGCCACCGGACACGTCGGAGGAGGCCGGGGCCACACCGAGCAGATCCATCCCAGCCGTACCTGCCTCAGGCTCCAGCGCTTCTGCCCAGCCACACCTCACCTGCCCAAATCTCTGTTCCCACAGGGGAAGAAAACACTGCTGTGGCAACTGTCAGAGCCGACTCATCGTGGGGTGGGCACCACCACTTCGCCTCAGGGCTGCAGCAAAGCCATTTTAAAGCTCCCAGAAAAAGAGGATTAAAGAAATGGAAGCCACAGCACGAGCAAGATTGTGCTCAGGCAACGCCGGCGAAGAAGTCGGTCGTCACCTTAAGGCATTTCAGTGCAGTCACTGTGTAACTTCACCAGCTTTGCAAACATCACCTGAGGCTTGAAACATGGAGCACAGCAGTGTTTGAGAGCACAGTGTTCCTTCCTCCACCAGGAAGGAGAGCAAAGACATTTTCTGCTTGAGATAGGGAAATTTGACATGGTGTTTTAGGGCTCGCATGAAGGATTTCTGAATTAGAAATCAAGCCTTTAGGTACAGCTTTCTTGATTATATTTTCTACTCCAGGCAGCCATAGAAGAAACCAACCAACCCTTTATCTCGGCAGCAGTAAACTCTCAGTCTCCCACAGGCATGTGAAAGAATTGCCTGGGAAATAAGAATGCAGCTATGTTGTGGTCAGAGTTGAAAACCAAAATGCAATTCATCCAGAAAGCTGCAGGTTGCTTTTGCCCTTTTCCCGAAGGAGCTAAATTCACACACAGCAGACGGAGCTGCCCAGCAGAGCCTCCCCCTTATTTGTTATTTTTAGCAATTTAGTCTGACAACGCCTGACAACTAAACAAGCTGAATATAGCAGGAGAGAAGGGGACTATCAGATATTATCAGAGAAAGCACACAGTGATAATCACTTTCTCCACCCCTAATGAAGAATCAATTTTCCATGTCTTTATAACATCATAGAGTTTGTTCTTTTTAAAATGCCACATTTAAAAACAGAATCCATCTAGCCCTACAATGGAAACGGATAACATTTCCTGAAACAAAGCATTGTTCCACCCCTCACATATCATGTTTCCTTAAAAACAAGGGAAGAAAAACATTACTTGGTTTTTCTCCTAATACTGCACAAACATTGCTGAACTAAAAAGAGTCTGTGCTCATCCCTTTAGAATGCTTTCAAAATAGATTTAACACATACCCCTTGTACCGTGAAACACAACAAGAATTTGATAGTATCAGGACTGGAAAAATCCAATGGCTCCAGCTAAGCAGGACGTGTCCCATGCCGGTGTGTGAGGAAGTTGATGGCACCAATCTCTGGAGGTTTGGGACAGCTACTGTGCCAGCAAGCCTGGGCAGTTTGTTTGGATTCCAAAGGATTAGACACAAGTTGTGAAGTTCCAAATGCCACACAGGTGCATATGGAGTTGACAGGCTGAGAACATTGGGGCTGTTCAGCCTGGAGATGAGAAGGTCGTGTGGAAACCTCACAGCACCTTCCAGGACCTGAAAGGGCCTACAGGGTAGCTAGAGAGACACTCTCCATCAGGAACTGGAGTGACAGGACAAGGAACAATGAGTTCAAACTGAAAGGGGAAATTAGAAAGAAATTCTTTACTACCTGAAGGTAGTGAGGCCCTGGCACAGGTAGCCCAGAGAAGCTGGGGCTGCCTCATACCTGGAGCAACCTGGTCTAGTGGAAGGTGTCCCTGACACAGGGACAGAGGGCTGGAGTGAGATGATCTTTAAAATCATCCAAACCATTCCAACTATTCTATGAGTCAATATATATAGTCTTAGATAAATTCACATCCACACACAGCTTTAACAAGCAGGGTAAAGCTACCTTTGGTTGTCTTCAGATAACTTCTGCAGAATAACTAACTGCCCCCTCCTCCACACCCAGACCCCTTGATGCTCTCACCAAGCATAATGCCTGTTCCAGCCAAGTCTTACTTTTCCAGCCCTTTACAAGGACAGGTCTGGCTGTCCTTGCTGCAAGGAGGCCCAAATCAGCAGGATCCCATCAATTTTCTGATGCTGCCTTGAAAAATACAATGCACTGCTTCAACAGTGGAGAAACCCATGAGAGGAAAGCGAGGGAATGACTGCAATCATGTACTGCAGTGCAGACTGCCAGAGGGAGAAGAGACAAAACTCCTCTCAGTTTTCAAAGTTCACTGGCAGCTGTGAATGTCAGCACAACCAGCCCACACCTCTGAAGCAAGCTAAAGACACATTTTCAGGAATAGGCACCTGGAGATCTCCTTGCTATGCAGCTGGATGGATTTCCAGAAGAGCTCAGCAGTGAACCCAGCCCTCCTCTGCAAACAGCACCAAGGTAGAGGGGAGAGCATTTCTCAGATTCAGGCATGTATCAAAAAATACACATTTCACAATCCCTTGGCAGTAATGTCACCACAGCAAAGCACAATTGCCTCAAGCTCAGCTATGTAATGAGATCAGCCACACCATGGGGTACTGGGGGATTACTCTGACCAGCCTGATTCAGCTGTGCAAAGTGAGAAATGTAAGTCATAAGGTAGTTAACAATGTAAAATATAAACCAAAGCTTTAAAACCTTTCCAGTTTTAATAATGAATGAAGAGATGTTTAACCTTTCTTGGTTAGATATTTATTTTACAATGATGCTGTGGAAGCACAAGGTCACAAAGCCTCACATTCTTTCCTGCTTCGGTCACAACTTGTTTTCAGGACAGCAAAATCCCCTGCTCCTGTGATAAGTGCTCTCTGAGTTGGACTCAGGTGTTTCCCCTGAAATCTCACTTTCCAGCAGTTGTCAGCTTAAGTGCTTGTCCTCTTCCAAGGGGAATCCCAGGCCTAAGGAAAACCCTCTTCACAAAACTGCCACAGCCAACTGGAAGGAGATCAGTTAAAAGACAGACTTGAGTGTTTACTTAAAACAAACTTTTGAATGTGTTGGCATTCTGAACCCTACTATTCATTATTAAAAAGAAAAACCAACCCATGTGGCAACCACCTTTCTACTCCAACCACCTTTTGAGACAGCCACTATTGCTGGAAACTTCAACTCAATGACCATAACCAGACATTCAGCAATGGAGCAGAAAAACACATTTGTGAAGAGGCCAGTTCTGAGGTTTTGTGTTAGAACAGCAAAGGTTATAATTTGTGGGAAATTCCACCCATTCTGCTGAACTCAGTGATCGGGAAGTTCAGGAGGCAAGATAATTCCCCACCAGGAACAGGAAGAAACCCAGATGGCACAGCTGAAGGGCAGAGTAGCCAAGAAGCTGACCACAGCCCGCTGGAGCTGGTAGCAAGGGACCCCAGGAGCAGTTTATAAACAGGCTGCCAGCCACATCCCACCTGCTGCCAAACCCAGAGGTGCCACCAGCCACATCCCACCTGCTGCCAAACCCAGAGGTGCCACCAGCCACATCCCACCTGCTGCCAAACCCAGAGGTGCTGCCATGAAGTCCTCCAGCCCCAGTTGCAGGGCTGTCTTTGCACAAAGCCACTGGCATCTGGGATGGTTCCAAAGGAGCAAGGATACAACATTTTTTACCACAGAACCATAAAAATTACCATGCCTTGCCTGCACACCCCCCTAGATACACAGCCTGTCCACTTGTTCAACCTGTACAGAAACACAAACCCTCTTAAGAGTCTGGCACAGGCAACACTTCAGGCAACATCTGGGGATGGGCTTCCTCCACAGCTCCTCAGGCAAGCTGAGTATTAAGAAGGGATTAAAAAAAATACAGACTTGACTTCTGCTTTAGTGTAAGTAGGAGACAATAGAGATGGAACTGTACAGGTCTGAGTGGTTTTGAACAGACTTCCTATTCCTGCTTGTCCCTACTTATTTGGTCTCCACATCACTTTCTCCAAAACAATAACAGATGGGTAAAGCAACTTGACACAACTTGGTCTTTGCTTTCTCTGTCACTCCCCAAAGACCAAGAAACAGGGATTGGTATTAATGATATTTTAGGAGAATTATAAAAAAACCCACACACTAACAGCCTTGGAAAAGTACATTTTGCACTTCTTCTCAGAAGAACTGTAAGCTGTAGACGCAGCCACAAGAAGATAGTCAAGATTCACTAGATAGCTTGATTTGAGCACTGGAACTTGCGCAGACATTACTTTTTATTTCCTAGATATCCTTCTCTGCCTTGAATACTCCAACCAGATAAACACAAGAACACAGAAGTGCTCTCACCACACTGTCAAAACAAAGTCCCATCTCCCCACAGATCCACTCTTCAACAGCAGCCCCGAGCAGATGCTTAAGGGCAGAGTGTAAGGACAGGGCAGGCCTATACGGTACTTCCTCCTCATACTTTCCCACCCTCCAAACATTTTTAGCTCAGGGACTTCCTGAGCAGGATGCCATTTCTACATATTTGGTAATTCTCAATGGATTTCTCTTCCATGAATTTGTGCAATTGTTCTGAGCCAGTGTAACCTTTAAATACCCAAAGCACTGGCGAAATTTTACATCACTTATCTGCTGCAAATAACCACACAAACATCCTTTTGCTTGTTTTAGACCTTGCTCTTACTAATCTCATTTGAATCCCTCGCTCCCAGTTTTCATACTGGGGTACAGAGCAAACAATCAATCCCTACAGGTTTGTAGATCTAGGAAAGGAACCAAGTGCCTTGAGTTACTTGTAGGTTACTTGTAACAGGCTCTCTGTTTCATCTAGTTACAATCCTTCAGCATGAAAAGTACCAGATAAAAACAAGAGATGTAGCAAAGAGCATCTTGTTGACCTTTAATGTTTTACTTTCATCATCACTTGCCAAAAACTTACCTCTAACTCCTTAATTTTTTCTTCGGCTATTCTCTGTTTTTCTAAGAGCTGATTATGAATCACTCCTTTAGGCTGAAGAATGAACCTACAAGTGAAAAAGAAGAGACAGAAAAAAGTTGGGTGCTTTTTATTTCAGTGTTCACCAGCTGTGCACCAAATCAAACTAGAGCCACCTCTGCTGAGTGTTCATGCTCACTCCCATGTTCCAGTCAGAGACAGGAGAAATTGCTCTGACAGCTCCCCAAGCCCACCAGGCTGGCCCCCAAAGGCTCACCCATGCTCTTGGGAGGATGAATGTGGACCCAGAGAGATCTCCCTCTATCATTCAGTGTCCTTGAATGAGCTGGAAGCACTTCTGGCACACAGCCAGCACAGGGAGTCTGTCAGCACAGTCAAAGGGATTTAAGTCAGTTGATGGCACAGAGTCAAGGAAGACTCTTGACAGGTAAGAGCTGTTTATTAAGGGTTTAGTGCTCACAAGGTAAACAAACCCACACAATAAAACCAAAGCTTTCCACAGGGAGTTGGGGTTGCACAACCTGCACAAGAGCAGGCTCGAGGGAGACCTTACTGCAGCTTTTCAATGTATAAAAGGGGTTTACATGAAAAACCAAGGCTTTTTAGAGAGTCTGTCATGCCAGGCAAGGGGCAACAGTTCTCAACTGCAACAGGCCATGGTTAGGTTGGACAGAGGAGAAATGTTTTAGACTGAGGATGGTGAGGTGCTGGCACAGGTTGTCCAGAGAAGCTGTGGCTGCTCCATCCCTGGAAGTGTCCAAGGTGAAGCTGGACATGGCTTGAAGCAACCTGAGGTAGTGGAAGGTGTCCCTGCCCATGGCAGGGGGTGGGACTGGATGGTCTGTGAAGAACCCTTCCAACTCACACCCATCTGTGATTTGACAAAACAGAGTGCTTCCAGCAGAAGCTATGGAACTTTCACAGCTCCCACTTCTCAAGCCTTGACTTTAACTCAACCCCTCCTGATCTCCAAATTTCTACACTTTCACCAGCCAAAGGGTTTTTCTGTGAGGTGGGAAGTGGCTGCTTTTAACTGAAGTTGTGGCCACTGGTTTCCACTTGTTCTGTTTTCAGTTTCCAAAGGGATTTGAAAGATGCATCCATAACATCTGAGTCCTGCTTGCCAACAAGCAGAAAGGTGCCTGCCTCACTCAGAGAAGGAGCACCAGCATTCAAAGCAGTCTCCAGCACGTGGCACTGGCATCCCATAAAAGAGGTAAAGGACAACTAAGTTCAAACAAATTTTAGGAACCCTCCATGGTTGTTTTTCACCCTTCCAGACATAAAGAATGTACAAGCTGTAGATTCACCCCCTTCCCTACTTAGAAAGTCCTCCAGGGGATTTAGAAGGAGCCTCCATGGGTCATACCAACGAGGTCAAGGTCTCCTCTAGCACCAACTAGGGTCAATGTCTTCCTGCCAGGTGACAGCAGCTCATGCTTCAACAGTTAAAATGAGCAGCTTTAGACAGGGCAGAATCAGAGTGCATTCCCCGTCTGCTACAGAAAAACCTGAAATCAGTTTGCAGAGTCATCTCCCACGACAAATGACATTATTGAAGTGTTTGCTCAGTGCCTGCTAAACACAAACACGGATCTGCCACTTGGCTGGAAACCCAGTGCCCTCTGCATCAGTAACCCAGCCAAAAGGAAAACTACCTGCCACACGCATTCCTGAAATGCATGGGAGGAAAACCGTGGATAATTATAATAGGTTTCCAATTAAAACTCTCTTTGGGGTTGCTATTAACTGCACACACAAGTGCCTCCTCCTCCTCCCACTTCTTTCCCTGTTCCGCTTCACCTCCTCTTCTCCACAGGAGCTTCCGCTGCATCTTTCATGTTGCAATTTTCTCAAATCTCTCTCATTTTCCCCCCAGTCTTGGCTCATGTTTATTGCTGGCATCATCTTTGCTCTCTGTCTGCTCCTGTTCTTACCAACAAAGCTCACTCAGACTCTCTTTGTCCCCTCAATCCCCTGTTCCCACTGGGAGGTGTCCCCACCATTCACTTGCACACAGTGGTGATGGTTTGGGGTCCTGGCATGCAGCAAGACTGCTGAAATAACAACACAGCTGATTTATGAAAATCAAGTTCAAGACCACCCTTCTAGGAAAGAAGTTATTTTCATTGTTGTTAAATACAGAGCCTGGATCCAGCCAGAGAAGAGGTACTTTTCAGGACCACCAGCAAACACATCATTCTGATGCCCTTACCTCAGGCATAAGAACACCAGAAAAAAAACATCACCCTTCACACACACACCCCTGAAATTTTGCCTTGCTTCTGCAGTAGCTGCCATTACTGGAAACCAAAGCTGCAAGATGCCTTTTGTACACAAAGTCACCAGTCCCTTCCCACGTCACTGCTTCCCTGAGCCTGCCTGTGTACGTGAACATTTCCTGAATTATTTCCTTTTTTTGTGGGGGCAGCAAAGAAGAATACAATCCCTTCTCATTTTCTTCCCCAAATTGTACAGGAAGATTGATCATTTTGGTTTCCCTGACGTCCCTGATCTAAAAAACAAAGTTCAACAGCAACACAGCTTGAGCAATTTTCCCCAGGCTGCAGCTGGGAAGGTCCCTGCTGGGTGACAGGCACTGGGCGATCCCGGCTGGCTCAGAACTGCTACAGGCACCAAAACCTCCAACAAACAACTGGCTGACTTCACTTTTATTCTGCAAATGTCAACAGCAGTCATCAGAGAAAATATCCTCCCTCCCACCCTCCTGCAATGCTCTGGCAGACATGCGACAGCAAATTAAAACTGGATGGCTGAAATTAGCACTGACGAGACTTCTGCGGGCAGCTGGGCACAAATACAACCTCCCTGATTTTGCCTGCTATAAGACAGTGGGCTGGAACCTGTGTCCGTTCAAACACTTGCTCAGAAGCAGATCAAATGTCCCTGACTTGGGCAGCAGCATCCTGCAGGTCCTCGCCAGCGCTGCTTAAAGCCACCCCGTTGAGTTCCCTGCCGCAAGACCGCAGAGCTCTTGGCCTCAAGTGCACAGGTGTCACCCTGGAAGCTGCCAAAAGCCAGGTCTTTGAAAGCTGAACTATAAATCCACATCCACAGTTAAGTGTTTAAATCTGTGGCTTCGCTTTCCAATATAAGCAGGACTGGAAAAACGCATCAGTTTTTTAGAGTCCAGTTTGGGATAGACACGTTATGGAGATCTTGGCCAAAGTTTTTACCTAAGGAAATAATGTGGTTTATGGCAGCACTTGGAAAAAGCAGAAGTTTGTTCTGCTCATTAGGTAAGAAGTGCTGCAGGGCACTTGTAATAAACCAGAATTTAAATTGAATCTAAATTTCATGTTTCCAATTACCCTAAGTAATACATCAACTTGATGATTTTTAGGTTTTTTCCTCCCCAGGCTGGAGAAACAGGACAGTGTCACCCTGCTGCCTGGTTTCAGTTAGATGTAGTTATTTTATGTACAGATTTTCAAGCTTGTCCAAGAAGCATGGTACATTCTGATAACTTCATTTTCCCTGAGTTTGTGAAGAAGCCTTTCAAACACTTGAAGTTAATTCAGTGCCTGAAGGTTCACCACCAGCTGAGAGCTGGCCCCATATGAGAGTCATCGAGCCGAGGAGCCCCTTTCTGCTCAGTGGTGCAGAGCCTAGCAGGTGACACAACTAATACTGACCCAAGAGATGCTTTCACAGCTCTGCTGGAGTTCATGGGAAGCTCCAACCCCCCAGAATTTGTGTGTTGAACTGAGATGGAGCTTAAGCACTGCTAATCCAGAGAAGCAACAAATGAAGTCTTCTCCCAGACATGAGAGTTTGCCCGTATCCGCCTGCTCTCGCTGAAGCGTCACAGCACACACTCATAGACCTGTCAAACATGACACCTACACTATCAAACATGAAACAGTGATTCAGAAACATGTTCTGCACCACAGTGGCAATTACAAAGCTTAGTAACAATCACCTCTTCACACAGGAACTTTTTCGCTGTTGTTAAATTAACACCAGAAATATCTGGGTCAGAAAGGATAAGTTCACCCCATCTCAAAATAAAAACACCCATTTCAAAATAAAAATAGTAAAAATAGAACAGGACTTGCTAGTAATTCTTCCAGTGTCCAAAGATTATGGTGAAAATTCAAACCAAACCAAAGAAAATTAGAAATGAAAGCTGCAGAGGAGGGGGCTCCCTGAGGACAGCAGTGTTCAGCCAAACCAGGGCTGCCAACAAGAACAGCTCCATGGAGCAGAGCCAAGTGGTTACCAATCGACTGCACCTACATGCTTGGCCTCCCAGTCACTGCTGGTTCTCAAGTGCAATATGAGAACAAAAATAGAGCACAAGGGAACTGAAAGAGAAACCTTGCTCTAAATATTCCCACTTGTTTCTATTTTCCTCCCTTTGCTATCTCCACACCAGGAATTTTGTTTCCTCAAGGCAGAGAAAGTGGTTTATATACACTCTCTGAGGCTCACTGTTAGTTTCTTTCTGAAGGGATCTCTTACCCCTTCACAATTCTATTTAATTAATTCACAATTTTCTATTATAATTTTCATTTGATCAGTGTTTATATTGCACATCCAAATGGCCTTCAGACTCTTGTCAGGTCAGCAGTGCTGCCCACTTCATCATCTGTCTGCTCCTTTGTGTCACACATACACACCCACAAAGTGATGATCGTCCAGTGTAAGTAATTCCATAACTCAGCCTGTTTGCACCAAAATGTACTGTTTACTTGACTTTGAGACATAATATTAGATTCTGAAGGATTTGCCTTTTAATGAATGAGGTTATGGAGATGTTTGTTCAGCACATGCCACTCTTCGTTATGACATACAAGTCATTAAAGTTATTAAAGGTGGAGTCACAGTGATGCTCATAGTTCAGGTTTTCCATGAAGAATCCCTACTTTCAATTACTTGCAACTGCAACAGACTTCAGCCTTTACAGCTGGAGTTTTCAGTGGCAGGCAGCTGTCCTGGGCACAAGCAGCCTCTCCTCTGCCCTTGGAGTTAGGAAATGTGGTCCCAGTGTCTCTCCTGCCTGGCTTGTCTGTGCATGAGGCTCTTTGAGTTCAAGTATTCAAACCAGGAGGGAAGGAGCCCCACAAGAGACCACAGAACCCCCTCACAACCAGTCTGAAAAGAAGCTCTTCCCACTTGGTTCCATGTAGATCCCTGCAAGAATCAGGATAGCAAGGGAAGCCTCAGCTTTTCCCCTGCCAAGATGGGTACACAGCTCTCTGCCTAATTCCAGACAGAGACAATTTTACAGGTTCACATGTCCAGTGTTATTTTGCCAGAATAATGATGAATGGCAGATCTGTAAGACCATTCACCTGGCTTCCAGCTCACACAAAGAGTCACTGTAACTTCAGCTACGTGGTTCTCACTCCATTTGGGAAACTCTCTACAAAAACTTAAAAGAAAACAAACAACTTTGCACAAAGCTGGAACATTACTTTAACATGTTGACTGATTTTCTAAACAACCAAACATATTGTGGTATATCACAGCAGTGTTTACATGGAATGTCCTGCCCCTTGAAACCAAGCACTTGCATGAGACCACTCTGTGAGAAAAGTTTTGTTGGCTAAGCCCAGTGATGCCTTTAACTATTTAAATACGCTTTTTAATTCTGAACTTGCACTGCTGCTCAAGCTTTGAGCAGACTCAGTAGGGGATTACTGCATTTTAAGTACTGTTCAAAGCCAGTGGAAGAAAGGCTTCCAAGGAGCTGATCCCAAGCAATCTAGCTTGATGGAGCCAGCTGTGCAGAACTGCCAGCACCCAGTAGTCCTCTTCTACTGTCCCAGGACTTGCTGCTGCCTCTGTAAATGATTCTTTATGCAATTCATACCAAGAACAGTTTATACCTCTTCAGATTCCAGTTTTAGACACCCTAGATGAATTACCCAGTTCCAAACAAGACAAGGAAGCAATATTGAAAAAAAAAGAGAAAAAAAGAAAAAAAAAAAAAAAGAAAAAAAGAAAAAAAGAAAAAAGAAAATTCATCACTAATTATAGCTTGTGCTGCCACCCTTCATGTCTAAGGGTTTCACATTTTTTCAGCCTGATTTTGACTTTCCCATCAACAGATCATATGCCTTAACTAGAGCTGCTTCAGAACAGATGGAGTTTGAACAGATGAGTTGAAGCTTTCTCTATGTTTGCATTTATTTTAGTGGTCAGTCATCTCACTGGGTCACCTCGATATAGCTGACCCCCACTATTCCCTTCCACATACCTTAAAGCAAAACAAATCCCGCAGCTTATGTTGGGAGGATTATACATGAATACATTCCAAGGAGCAGCAGTTTATAGTTCACATGACATTTTACTGCTGCCCTGGGAGAGGTGGATGAGCACAAGGAGCTGTTTGGACAGGAGACATCCCCAGTGGGCAGCACAACCTGTGCAAAGCCAGCCTGACACACCGGAGCACGCAGAGACCGGGATTAGCGGCGCTGGACGTCGGCCAAACCGCGTCTTACATAGGCCCCAACAAGGGTAACTTTTACTCAGATGAACATTTGTAAGCCATAAACCTATTTACTCTAAGGAGCTAAAGGATTTGGACAAAGAATCCCACGCCGTTCACTTCCTCAACCCTCGGCACGGGCTGGCCCGACGCGCCCGGCCCCACGGAGGGGTTTGGGCTGCACTTCAGGCCATGTTTACATTCAGCTTTCACTTTTTTGGGGGGCATCTCTCAATAGCTACAGCATATTACATTACCTCAAGCCAAGATAGTAACACAGCTTGCAAACAGCAGTTTCTGCATTGCCAGACACTTAACTAGATGGTAGATTTATACCATTGTTCATGTTTGGTTCTTTAAAAAAAGACATCAGGAATATACCTCTAAGTGTGTATTAAATATAGCACAACCCCAAAAGAAGAAAATAGTACTGTGGTCTGCTTTTAATGAGCATCACAAATTCTTTTTGAAGGCTCAACTGACATAAATGGAATTTAAAAAAAAAAAAAAAACAACAGCAAATACCTCCTCTCTATCACACAGGAATTCATAACATTTGAGATTGAATCCATGTGGGAAAACTCTGCAACAACAGCAGTTCATGCAATTGAAATCCCCATATGTGGTTCTTCCTCACTATATTCCTGATTTAGTGGTTTTGTCTTCTACTTTAGTTTTCATATAATTTGATAGTATGGAGCAATGATGAGCTGGGGCTTATTTAAGCCAAGGGAACTCAGATGACTACAACATGCCAACCACACATGCACCTCAAATAGATCCTTTGCAGTCTGGGTTGTACCAGATTTGAAAGTTGCAAGAAGCAGAAAACAGAAACAATTTTTCCAATAATAGGAAGTCAAGATCCATTTCTAAAATCTGCTCTATTTTTAAGAATTCCCAATAAATTCCTATGGATTTTAGAATGCTTAACAAAAACAATTTAAAACTACAACACCACATGGATATGCCCCAAGGAAAACAAACAAGCAAATGCTGGTATAAGAACCCAGGTAAATCAATCCTAAAGACGTTTCTATTTTAATTTTTTTCTTATTGATAAATATTCTGTGCTCAGAAAGGTGAACTCAGCAGTAGCAAATAAAGTGACATGAAAATACTGCTATATTCTGACAGGCAAACTTATGCCCTTCTCAGCAGCAACCCCTCCCTAAAAACCTGTACAGAAAAACTGGAAAAATTTGGATCTTTTTTTGAACAGCAAGAGGGGAGAAGAAAAAAAAAAAAAAAAAAAAGAAAAAAGAAAAAAGCTTTCTGCCTTGCCCGGGAGGAAACCTTTGAAATGCAAAGTGAGGAGGAAGACCCAGCTTGTGGATAAATAGCACAGCCTTGGCTTCTGTACATCCCAAATCCTGCTACAACAAAGCATCAAAGCACTACAGAAAACTTCACAGCAGTGGACACTAAGATAACTGAGCCAAAAGAATTCATGCATAACACTAATAGATAGATATTTCTGGACTCTGGAGTTAAATTAGCTAACACTAAAACAACCACACTGCTGTGTCCTAATCAGCAAGAACAAACTTCTTAGAATCAGTATCTGTGGACCAAAAAAGGCTGGACATTGTTTTTGAAAATAATTTCTTCTCAGAAAGCCTGATTTTTTTTATTTCTTTTTAATTATTTTTTTCTAAATTGGCTGAGACATTTTGTTAGTTCAGCAAATAGTTTTGGAGAAAACAAAGTAAGAATTCAAGACAGAAGTTGTCTTGCATTTGGTTTAGGATTTGATGCAGCACTTAGGTTCTTGCATCTCCAGATTAAACTCGTGTAAAATGGAGTTCTCATGCCATGGGATTGGTTTCCTTATATTTAATTCAGTGTTTTCATGCAGGGGTCATGAATGAACTTCTCCTTTCAGGCTTTGAACAGGTGATAGGGCCAGGATGTTCAAACTTAGATTTCTCATTTGTTTTAAAGCTGTTCCACCTAAAATTTATATCTTATCCTAACATTCACATCCCAGCTCAGAGACTGGCTGGGCACTTCCATCTCACAGCTGTGGGCCCTGAGTACCTTGTCACACCCTGTCCTGCTGGCTGAATATCCACTGACATCTGCAAGGGCATCTCCAAGCAAGACAGGAATACAGCAGGACCCTCCCAGTACTTCTCTGGGCCAGTGATCTGACCATTCTTCTCAGCTGCAGGAAAGCCACATGCTCTATGTTAAACCAAACAGCCCTGTATTCTGAAAGAAATGCTCTAGCATTCAGTATTTCTCCAGGCACTCCCACTCTCGATACCAAAATTTGCTTCAAGAAATGGGGAAAAAGTTTCAAAATACAGAACTTTAAATCCACTAAATATTAAAATAAACTGAAGTTCCTTGCTGTTTCAGAATACCAGATTGACATTTTAAATGCTTGGAGAACTTCAGAAATCAGTCAGTCATGTTCTAAAACGGTTTTGCAAAGTCATTTGGCACAGCAAGTCACAAAAGCACGAGTAAACTCCTCAGAATATTTAATACTAGTTTAAAATTGTCTAGCATATATATCCAAAGAGAACTCTGAGCCACTGGAGCAAGAGATGGGCTGTATTTGCAATAGAATTCAGCTTCCCTCTCTCTAGAGGCAGGGACAAAGCCAAGGTGCCTTACTACAGCCCTCGATCCACAGGAGTCCAACCTGCAAATGCTGCCCTGAGAGTGCAGGGATCCTGAAAGCTCTGGCATTTCCATGCCAGCACATTGCCTGTGGCTCACAGCACATCAAACTCCCTCCTCCTGCAACAAGGGCAGCCTGCAGGAGCACTCACATCTCCCTTCTGACCCTTGTTCTTCTCAGTTTAGATTTCATCTCAAGTTTACTCAGGTAGCTCATGTGTTGTCTAGGTAACAGGTAGGGGAAAAGTTAGGGATAAAGAAAAGAATGGAGCAGAGTTGTGTGAATGTCATAGTCCTAGTCCCAATAGAAAAAAGTTCCTAAAGAGTTAAATGTCCCCATGGAAGGGAGACAAGCAAGAGGAAAAGCTGTATTGCTAATCTTCTATCAGAACACCCACACAGTAGGTGGGGGACTATAACCAACAGATTTCTTTCCAGTAGGGATAAGTAAAAGACCTATTTTTATTTTAAATTAGATATTATTTTTATTGTAAGACCCTTGTTTCTGCTGCTTATGTATTTCACAAACACTGACTTATCAGACATGTCCAAGTTCTCTGCCTAAAGCTGATTCTTTAAAGAAATGCAGCTGTTTCCTAGAACAGGGAAGATAGACATCTTGCACACAAGCCATGGAAATCTTTCCTTCTCTGACGTTTCAGCATTGCATGGAGAAATTATGTAGAGCAGCAGGGCAGAAGAGCTATAACTGGACCAAGATATCCAGGAGATTACAAATAAGCAGCCCTGGGCAGCAGGAATAAGATCAAGAACTAAGTGGGGGCAGGGCAGTGGGGAAGGAATGTGTTTGGAAATCAGATGTCAGTTGGAAAAGGAGTCTGTGCCCAAGAGAACAAGCTCCTTTTCTGAGCCAGAACCAAATCCAGGAGTCCAGATTCCCAATACCTCACTACTGCCAGCAGTAACCACGAAGTCTACAGACCAGCTGTGCTCTTCTCACACTCCTCATTAACCAGGAAGGGGCTGACAACCAAATCCTGTCCCATACTTCACAGACCAAGTCACAGGCAGCAGCACAGAAAACTACTGCATCACCCCTGCATACATGATTCTCATTTTTGCTTTCTATGACAGCTGTCTAAAAAGATCTTGCAAACATTTACAGGCCCACAACACTGTGAAGATCATTGTTCAGGCTGCAACAAAAGTGAGTAGTTCAAAATCAGGAAAAACCTGAAATAAAAACCAATTGTGTGATGGAAAACCTTTTGGCTTATGCCCATAAAGCCTTTGGTTCCCCACACACCAGCTCCCAACAGCTGTTCAATATGCAGCAGAAGCAGTGGTCAAGCAGCTGGACACAAATTCTGTTTTCTTCGCAGCTCAGTCCCTGACTGAACTTCTCCACAGGCCAGACTTACTGTGGAAAAGAAATCCTCCCTTTTCCAATAGCTACATGGAGGAACTTTTGGTTTACAAACCACATATTGGCCAGAAGGCAACAGGCTGATCCCTGGGACTTGTGTCAGCACCTGTCAGCTCCTCGGCAGCCGGGCTCCAGCGCCCAGCCCGCACCGAGCCTTCCCCACGGAGCCGGGCCATGGAGAAGCCACTCGAATTTCACACACCAGCCTATAGTTAGTAACTGAACCATCAAGGTTAAGCCTTGGGTGTCCTTCAGCTCTTTGTGAGATTTTTGACATGTGAGCAGGAAGCACAGGGCAGCTGCCGTGCTCTGTGCTGGCAGAATCGAACACCTCACACACACACAAATGATGAAAATGTTTGTGAACACCTCACAAGTGGTGAAAATGCAGCTCCTGCAGCTTTACCCAGTGATACACAGCAGGGACTGCTGCCTTTGGCAGCTCAGGAAAGAGCTTACAGTGACTGATCATGTCTCATTTCCCAACAAAACCATGAGTCACAATAAAAGCAAGAATGCATTTAAATCCAAGGAATCGTCAAAAACATTTAATTCTCTCTCAGGTTTCACCTGAGTATGGTTCAGCCACCAAAAATCTGAACCACCCTTTAAAAAAAAATTTAAAATTCAAAATCATGTTATTACAGCTGTCCCATAAAATAGTGTAATGGCACAAAGTCATTTTATGAGGACAGCTGTGATAATATATTATGCTTGCAGAAAATATTGAGCCAAAAGTTGTACCACAGTATTTGCTTGATTTTTACTTATATTTTCTCTTTTAAGTGTTCTCCCATTAGCTGTACAAGTAAACTGATGATAAAGCAATATCAAACCAAAACTGACTGTCTATTTTGGCACAGCATGAAAAACTGCAGCACTCTGTGCCCCACGCCAAGTGCCAGACATTTTTCATCTGTAAATAAGGATCTTGTCCAGGTTATGGGCTAGAAGAATGTAAAGGGAAAGGTCTGAAATATTCAGACAGAATTCTGAAGCTTAAACTTTCAACATAGTTCTCAAAGCAACACGATGATATCAGTTCACAAATAGCTTAAGCAGAAGTCCAGCACAGTGGTAGCTGTCTCAGGCTACGTAACAGGCCTTTCAAAAGAGTATGAAGTAACAGAACTGAAATGTATTTGGCAAGATGCCATCACCCAGATGAGATCCCAGCCTCACAGATATGTACAGTACACAGCAATTCATCAGCTCATACCCTGTGGCACTGACATTTCTTCTGTCAAACCAAAAATAGCTGTAGCAAAAGTAAATTGAGCCCCACATGTGGAGCCTGGTAAGGCATGTTACACAAACTGCAATATTTCCCAAAAAACAAGAAGAAAAACAAGTGGAGGAACAACAAATGAAACTTTCACATTCATCACCAGTGAAGAGAAAGCCTTCTGGGAAGGAAGGAAGGAAGGAGACTCAGGATAGGGATTCAGAAAATAAAAACCACACAGCTGCTTTCCAAGTAGTGCACAAGGAAGTATCAAACCAGGCAAGCTTCCTCCCAGGATGCAGCACATCACCACAGCTCCTCAAGACTTCGAATTCCACAAAGACCTGGAGTATCTTGTCCTACAGAAGGGTACATGCTAGCCCTTTGCATACAGCCCATCCACCCAAGCTAGAGGAAAAACACAGAAAACTTATCAGAGGCCAGATTCTAAGTAGCAGCTTAGATGAGTTAGAGAACAAAAAAAAGAAAATTTAAAAAAAAAAAAAGTTAAGCATTAAGCACAGGAATAGAAGCACAAAAGTTACTTCAAGAATTTAGTTATACAAGCAGAAGAACCTTGATAATCAGAGCTAACAGTGATGCAAACCTCCACCCTTCCTGGATATCTGAAACCCTTTAGAGCTCCAGCATTTCCACGCTGGACTACGCAAATGAAATTAAGACATCTCAAATATGCCTTTGGTGCCCAAACTCATGTCCATGCAGGACATCTGCTAGTCCACTTCACAGAACATGGCTTCTATGTCCAGAAGAACCACAATGACCACCTCCTTTGTTCTCCAGTGGAACACAAGATGCCAGACTGCCCTTGGATTTTAACTCCTGCTCAAGGGCTGCTTTAGCCTGCTTTGCCAAAAGCCCAAATCTTTGCAATAAATTCTCTACTAGTGGTTGGAGTGGGCTCCAGGAAGTTCCTCAAGTACTTGGTGCAAGCTCTCTGCACTAGGAAGTGACACAAATCACACCAGGGCATCACAGCCAACTGGCAGGGCAGCTTCAGCCCCACAGCCAGGACAGGCAGAGCTCACAGAAATACTCCGTCAAGCTTAAGCAGGGGAAAAAAAAAGGGAAAAAAAAGAATGAATGAGTAGCATTGAGAAGAAGAGCACTCTCTTAATCTGTATTTGCATAGCAACTAATACAACAAAGCCCATGAAGAGTTCAGTTTTTAAACAAATCATAATGCAAATATTTTCCTGCTGGCGCCTCTGCCACCGCCAAGGAGCTGGAGCTGCCAGCCGTGCCTCACACCTGTCTGGTCACAGAAAGGTAAGGAAGAGAGGATTCCCCAGGAGACTGGGGCTCCTGCACACAGGAAGGGTAAATGGCTTAGCACATCAAGAAAGGGTCTTACTGCTAAGGAGGAGGCAGAAGCAGAAAGCAGGACAATGCACTTCACACCACAATGAAATAACATCTGCTTCCCACATCTGATTCAAAGGCAGGATCATTTAACAATAAAGACCGACATTCCTAAAGTACCTTGAGGGACTTTTCCAGTCTGAAGGCACTCTGGACTTTCAAATTTTCAAAAAGCTTTAGAAAAACATGTAGACTCCAGAATTATCTTTTACTCTTCATCTGTCTGCTCTGGGACGAACCCAAACAGAAAAAAAGCCTTTTGAGACATCTCATGACTACTCCAAACACAAGTGTTTGCTACATCTACAGCCTGCCTGGGTCAACCAGTCACCTCTTGCAAGAGACCAGAATCTCTTTTCAATGTCACCAGCACCTCCACCAAACCCAACATTTAATGCACCTACTTGGAAAAGTTTATTTAGTGGGAACCCTGCCACTCTGAACAGTTCCATTAGCCTGGGTACAACTGCCCTGAAAACTCTCAGCAAAATGCAAAGTACACACCATTCCTGGCTTCCCAGTCCTGCCACCTCCCTACAACTAGGTCTGGAGATTGCGTGGGCTGATGGATGAGGGCACCTGAAGTCTGACCTGGCTCACTGCTCAGTCCTGTGATCACCCACTTTAAGACAAAGAAGGTGGGGTAAACAGGGTGGGGAAGAGGTCGATACAATCACCCCTTTTGGCAGCAGCCAGAGCAGATCCAGTATTTCACAAACCACATCCCGAGTTGGGCAGTCATCACTGTTACCCAACTCACATGAGACAAAATCCTGTTTCTCAAATCAGAAATGCAGAAATCTAATGTGATATTTGTCAAGCAAGCACGTGTTTCAGATTTGAAACCACTTTAGTGGTAAAACCACTCTGTATAAAGACCACTTTATAGGGTCTTCTATCAGAGGCTGCTGAAATCCCACCACAGTTCACTGCAGAAATTACTCAGAACACCTCTGTCTGGTTTAAGGAGTTTCTTTTGACAGCCATCCAACACACAGAAGCACATCTTTAAGAGTGCACTGGGACTACCCATCCCAGCTTTATGTTTGCCTCCAAGGGTTTGAAAAAAATCCAAACAATAACATTAGATCCATTCCCTGGCATGACACTGCAAAGGACATTTCTGTAACACATCTGTGCCAGGAAAGCCCCAAGCACAGGAACTATGCACAGGGGTTTTCAAGGAGTTTGACACAAACTAAATTGGAAATGACTGATGCTGGGCAGATCTGTGAGGGCCTTCTCACAGATGCCATTTGGCATTAGAGTATTCTGCTCTGGTAGTTGAAATTACAAACTCCCCAGAGGTGCCAGAGGACAGCATCAGGGTCTGGAGCAAAACCAGCCAGCAAAACCATACAAGGCCAATATAAATTGTAACAGCCAGTACATAACCCCAAGAGGTAAAGGAGAAAGCCTCACTGCATTCACAGGGAGATTGCTGAAATTAAAAATAAAAAACAATGAGAAAAAAGGAACAAGTAAATGTGCTGACAGAAAGCTGACGTGCCCTTTGTGAAGGTGAGAGCCTCCTGCCCAGGGCAGCAGCCTGGAGGCTTCACAGGGACTGAGCCTGGGGGTCTCAGAATCACAGAATCCACCAGGTTGTAAAACACCTCTGAGGTCACAGAGTGCAACCTGTGACCCAAAACCACCTTGTCAACTGAATCATGGTATCAAGTGCCATGTCCAGTCTTTACTTAAACACCTCCAGGGACAGTGACTTCACCACCTCCCTGGGAAACCCTTTCCAATGTTTAATCACCCTTTCTGTGAAGAAATTCTTCCTAATGACCTACCTAAACCTCCACTGGTGCAGTTTAAGACTCTGTCTTCTCATCACTTGTTATCTGGGAGAAGAGCCTGACAACCACTTCACTCCACTCTCCAGTCAGGAAGTTGAAGAAAGCAAGGTTCCCCTCGAGCCTCTTTTCGTCCAGGCAGAGCCCCCACAGCTCCTTCAGCCAGTCCTTGTGCTCCAGACCCTTCCCCAGCTGCGTTATCCTTCTCTGGACACGCTCCAGCCCCTCAGTGTCGTTCCTGAATTGAGAGGCCCCTCTCCCGGCGCAGGGAGCCGGGCTGGCCCCCGCTCCGGCCGATACTCACATCCGCCCCACGCCCTCGTACATGCGGGTCTCGTCCACCAGCATCATCACCTCCGTGTCGGTGAGGTGCGCGTGCTTCTTGGTTTTGGTGAGCTGTTCGATCTGCAGGTCGGCCAGTTTCACCTTCTGCTGCGTGTCCATCACCTTGGCCTGCAGCTCCGCGAAGGCCTGGCCAGGGGAGAGCGCCGGGGTGAGGAGCGGCGGGGGCACAACCGGCCCCGGGCTGCGGGCACGAGGGGACCGCCCGGCGACCCCGGCACACGGAGGGGAACACGGGAGGACACACACAGCGGGCAGGACACACAGTGGAAGGGTGGGGCACAAGGAGGGAGCACACATGAAAGAAGAACACACAGGCGGGGGTCTCGTACCTTCTTCAGCTCCAGATCCACGGGCGCCGCCATCTTGTCCGCGCACAGCGCATGCGCGGAGAGGCGGGGGCTGTCAGGGCCCCACCCGCGGGCGGGACCCGCTGTGGCACCGGCACCGACACCGACCGGGCCGGGGGCTCCCGTGGCACCGACACCGGCACCGACCGGGCCAGGGCTGCCGTGAGGGCTCCTGGCGCCAGGCCGTGACCTGCGGTGCCGGCAGCACCGGTGCGGTTGTGGGCCGAGACCGCCTCGTCAGGCCGGCCCCGCCTGGGTATCCCCAGCCCGGGCTGACGGTGCCGTGCAGGGTTGGGAGAAGACCCAGAGCGGCTGGAACGGGAGAGCCATCCCTGCCTTACTGGGAACCATAGAATGTTAAGGAGCTGGAAAGGACCTTAAAGATCATCTCATCCCAACTCGCCCCTGCCTCGGGTAGAAACGTCTTCCACTATCCCAGATCACTCCAAGCCCCATCGAACCTTGCCTTGGACATTCCCAGGGATGGAGCAGCCACAGCTTCTCTGGGCAACCTGTTCCCATCCCTCACCACTCTCACAATACAGAATTTCTTCCATGTATCTGGCCTGATTTTTCCTTCTTTCAATTTGTGCCTGTTACTCCTTGTCCTGTCACTGCAGTGCCTGGTGACGAGTCCTTCTCTGGCTTCCTTGGAGGCCCCTTCAGACACTGAAAGGTTGCAATGAGTTCTCCACTCAACCTTTTCTTCTCCACCAGAACAGCCCCAGCTCTCTCAGTCTATTTTCATAGGGAAGATCTGCTCCTCTTACCAACTTTGTGGCTTCCTCTGGATTTGTTCCAGCAGTTCCATATTAGTCTTACGTTGGAGACACCAGAACTGTACATGCATCGCCTTCACTCTGCTCCTTTGGATGCAGCCCAGGATCCTGTTGGTTTCTCCCTGCCTCAAGGCTCTCTAGCAGAGCTAGCAGCTCCCCCCACTCTCACTTCCCCCTCATGGAAGAGGGAAGAACTGGTTTTGAGGTTATTTTTACTGCAAAGTAAGGAATGATTCCTGACCCACCATATGAAGTGATACTTGCTGGAATTAACTCAGCTCCAAGAACCTACAATCACTCCAAGAAGAGGATTCCTTTCAAGAGAGGTGGGAGTCCAGCTCTGGATTTTTTTTTCCTGCCAAATCATAGAACCATCATAATAGTATTTGGTCAGAAGGGACCTTTAGGATAATCCAGTCCACCTTCCAGTGGACCAGGTTTCTCAAAGCCGCATTCAGTCTGGCCTGAATACACCTACAGGTATGAGGCAACTACAGCTTCTCTGGGCACCCTGTGCCAGTGTCTAAATGCCAAATGCTGGCTTAAAACCAGGGACCATTCCCATGTGAATGGATCAGTGGCCAGAGTGGCTTTATTCATACTGGAGGCAGCTTTGCTTGGTGAGCAGACACACAAGCATCACTCCCTTCCCAAAGCACCAGCTGGCAAAGACCAAGAGAATCTCTGAAATAATCCACGGCTGGGATGGATCCTGCCCCCAGCCCCTTACACTGCTCCTCAAGGATCATACAAAGCTGATCCAGCAGCCCTGACCACACTCAGGATCTCTGCTGCTGTTGGAAGTACTCCATCTGCACAGAATTGGTGCTGAATACAGCCTTCAGGATTCTTGACTCCTTTCCACCTCCATGATTAAATTGACAACCCAGGTGTTTGTTACAAAGTGTTATTTATTAGAATATTACATTGCACTTAAAAAATAAGAGAGGTCTGACCCTGTCATCTTGACGTACATGAAGGATGCAGGGCCAGTCCTACAATAAATATAAATACTATGTACAGTTTATCTAAAATAAATATATAATTTAAAATGAAAAATATCTTGTTAAATAGCTGTTACCCTCCCCACCCCTCCCCTCCCTCCTGCGGCGAAGGAAGCCCCGAGCCCGGTCTCCTCCCTTTCACAGCTTGTTCCTCGGCACACACTGCAGTGGACGGAGAGCCGCCGGAGAGTCCCCGTGCCCCCGGTCAGCACCGCTCCGTCCCGGAGATGGCCACGGAGCTGCCGCAGTGCCGCCGCTGCCCGAGCAGCCCCGCCGGTGCCGTCCTGGCGCTCCAGCGAGCCCCCAGCGTGCCGCAGCCCCGTGCCGCTGGCGCCGCGGTCTCGCCTCTTCCAGGAGGTAGAAGTGCATTAGTGCCGGCCCCTGCAAGAGAGAGGCGGGAGAGCTCACACCGAGAGCCGGAGCTGTTCTGCCACAGAGCGCTCCCTGCGTGGGGGGATAGAGGTGCCGAGCCACCCAGCCCCGCGGGAGAAACCTCGTGCCCCTCGGGGCTGGAGCCAAGGTACTCCACCGTGCTTCCCTTCCAAGGACCGCAGCACTTTTTCCCCTGGACGCGTCCACCCCAATAATCCCCAGGGTTTAAGGGGGACAGTGAGGAATGCTTTGTGCCAAGTCTCCTTCCTGAAAATTCAGCTGCTATGAACAGCTAAAATTCCCACCCCCGACACTTCGATAAACATGACAGAAATTCTCCGAAGGCATTACTTCATCCTCACAAAGAACAATGAGTTTTCTTTTTTTTTTTTTCCAAAGAAGAGAAGTAGCTGTAATATGTATGACCACATCTAACGTCAGGATTTAGATCAGATCAGAGGAAGTTTGACAGATTTTCAGCACTCAGCCCTGCAGCCAGCCCTGGGGCAGAGCACACACCCCAGCCCAGCCAGAGGAATTGTGGCATGGGCTGGCAGCAAGATCCCCCCCGTGCCAAACTGATAGGCACTGCTTTGCTGCAAGTAATACACAGAGTGGGAATGAAAAGGAAAGGGGTTTTTTTACACATGTATATAAATAGAGGCAATATCTAAGGAGGGGAAATGACTCAGAGGGTCACAGAGGGAGCAGAATGAGTGGGGAAAAAAAAACTAAACAAAACAGAAGCAGTTTCCCTACTACCAAACATCCCCAAAGCATGGAACACCAGCACAGAACATGAACTTGGGGTTAGAAAGAAGGATGTAGGAATGATAGAGGTGCCAAGGAACAGGGATTTCAGCAGGAAGGGGAAAAAAGAAGACCGGAACCCCACAGGGCAGCCCAGACTCTCAGCCAGCTGCTTCTCCAGACTCAGGCTGCCTTCAGCTCCTGCCTAGCTCTGGCACAGGATCCACATAGCAGACCCAGCCAGCACAAACAGCAGAGCCCCAGATGTCCACCAGCCCCACTGCTGCCCCGTGCCCAGCTAGGGGCTCACCTCGCCAGCACCTGGCATCCTCAGTGATTCACAGTGATGCCCAGCTTGATTTTCTCTTCGTTTTCTACATCGTAGCCACCCCTCTTGTGACACCTGCGAGGCCAAGCAAAGGGATGCTCAGGGCATGGAGAAGCCCTTGCCACCCTCCTTGTTGCACATGATTTTCCCAGGGACACAGATCTGAGAGCTGAGTCCCATCCCACTCACCTGAGCATCAGCAGGGCTGCGATGATGACGAGACACAGGGAGGACAGGACAACAGCAACAACAGCCAGGGCTGTGGTGTGGTCGTAGGCGCTGGGAGGGTGCTCCACTGGCAGCAAGAGGCCATGGCAACGTTCTCCATGATAGCCTGGCTGGCATCTGGGCAAGAAGGAAACTCATAAAGGTCAGTGGTGAGCAAGGACAGGAGGTCTTTGTGTTCCTCACACCCCATAGGAAGGCCATGCCTCAGTGCTCAGCCTTATCCAGCACCCTGCCTGTTCCCCTCGGTCCCCACACCCCCAAGCTGGGAGGTCAGATGTCACCATCATCTCTATTGTACTAGTAAATTAAGCTTCTCCTGCACCTAGTGAAGACTCCTAGAAAGGGTGAGGTCTCCCCCCGCAGAAGGCACTGGGGTCTGTGCTCTTCCCATTCACCCCCAGGCAGACAGGTTGCACAGGTCACCTGTGGAAGTGGGAAGGGAGCAGTGAGGCAGCTGGCCCAGCATTTCCCATAGAGCACGATGTCCCTGCACACCCTGCCAGCTCAGAGGTGTCCCATCCCTGGAGACTTGGGAGGTTGCTCATGTAACAGAAATAACGCTCCACACTGGCTGGGAGGCTTCCAGCCCTCCCTGAGCCACATCGCACTGATGCAACCAGATAAATATATCCCTCTATATCCAGCACCACTGACCCTCAGGCTGATCTCCAAGCCGGACTCAGCCCAGCTCTCCTCCTGGGCTCACAATGCCACACGCCAGCATCACCTCCCAGGCACAGCAGCAAGGCTGGGCACGTGGCAAAGGTGCAGGACCCAGTCCAACAGCATCCTCATTCCACCCTGTGCCCCAAGAAGCAACGCTCCAGGAGACCCTGTGACAGAGGCACAGCCAACCACCAAGAGCAGCCACCACTGAGTGACACCAGTCAACACAAGGCTTCTTTATCAGAGGAGACTGGGGCAGTTGGCCACTGTTACTAAAACTCTAGTGGCTCTGAGAGATGCCACCCAGGGATGGGCCACTGTGCTGAAGAGATGCAGCCAGCCCCCAAATCCCTGCTGCTTTCCTGTGTCCCAGGTTCTCTCCCAGCCCCAGGGATCTGGGCAGGAGACACCTGGCTGTCCCAGTCCTAGGCCAGGGTGTTGCAACCCAAACTGAGCCTGCAAAGGTGTCCCTTCACTGGCAGTCCCGAGTCCCCCATGCAGGGGGCCCAACTTCATGACAGCTTCAACAGGGAGAAACTAGGGAGTTAGAGGAGCTCTGTGAAGCTTGATCCCTGCAGATTGCAGATCTTGTGGGCACCATAAGCCAAGGAGCTATTATCTTCCTGGGGCTCAAGGCTGGGTGGCTCAGAGGATTGATAGTGAAGAACAAAGCCTCTTACATATCTGCCAGCTCAAGTCCTGCCCACGTCAGCAGGGATCAAATCTGCACCCCGGGGTGTTTCCCGAAGCAGCAGTGCTATGTCCAGGTACCCCAGCAGCAGGCAAACACTTTCTCCTCCACTTGCCTCATCTAGTCCCTGCTTGCTCTGCACCCCTGGGGGAGTGGGCAAGGAGGGGTGCACAGCCCTGTCTTTCATCAGGTCAAGGGACAGGTCAGGCATGGCTTTGGCAGCCTGTCCCCAAAGGTGCTGCCTCCACTCTGTTTTGCTGGCAGCAGGGGAGAGATGCTCCTCCCAGCTGCACTGATGTGCCCTGACAGATGCAGGAGCCCTGAGACCTCAGAGCAGGGGATTTACAGTAACAGGGTCAGGATGAGGTTTCCCACATCAGACCTGCAGAAGCCCTCAGCTGCCAGAGCCCAGCCCTACACACACCATTCCGCAGTCCCCAGCACGGCAACTCAGCCAGAGCTCACCGTGCTGGCACAGAACCCTGCTTCTAAGGCCATGACAAGTTTTGGGGGAGGGGTGGACACTTCTAGATAAGTACAAGGAAGAGGCCAAGTCAGTTGTCCCTGCATGGGTAGGGAACATGCACTAAAAATATCTCTGCTTTTCCTCTGCCCAGCCTGGAGAATTGAAAGCACCATGACTAAGGCTCCCCCCCTCCCTGCACAGGCACACGACAACAACTCACATGCAAGAGGGAGCTCCCAGCTCTCGGATGTACTTGCACTCGCCGTGAATACAGAAATCCTTGTACTTCCGCAGGCACGGGTCTCTCTTCTTCCCCAGGCCTTTGCCTTTCCTTCTTTTATTGCCGTTCCCTTTTTTCTTGGGAGTAACGAGGCCTTGAGGCTTTGACAGGAAGGCAACTGAAAAGCAATTTGGGAGGGAGAGAACAGCAGTCAAATCAGCTCCACGTGCCAACCAAAGGGAAGGCAAAGCCACATCCCAGGGCTGCCACAGCTGCTCAGCCCTGGCTCCCACAGCTCTTTGTGCTGGGAGCTGCCCCCAAGCCCGGGGTGGGGGGACATTTTTTTTTTTTTTCAGCTCCTCACAAATATCATGGCCTTTCCAATTCATAAGAACAATTCTCAAGGAAAGAAAGGAGTCGGGCAGGGGGAACAGAGCTTTATACATCTCAAATGCTGCTATTATATGCACCAGTTTCCACTGAATACAGAACATTGCTAATTGCCCCTTTATCTGGCCTTTATTTCCCTGACAAGCACAGACTTTTCTAAGACCCTATTCATGGCTCTGATGGGCTCTCCTTCCCGTGGGCACAAGGATGCTTTACTCACCCCAGGGCAGGATTAAAAGAGCAAGCCTGCCTTAAGTTTTGGTTTTACAGAGCCAAAGAGATGGTGAGGGCATCGTTCGCATGAATTACAACGGTATGTTTTAATTGTGGTGCAGGAACCAGCGGCTTTTGGTGCCAGGCCAGCCCCCTGCTGGGTCGGTGGAAGCTAGAGCACCAGGGTCCTCACCCAGACACAGCACAACACTAGCAACGGTACTCGAATGGTTTTAAGGTGTGCAGATGCCAAAAAAAATCAGCTCGCAGCTTGATCTCACTAGGCGCTGAGGAGCTGGAGAGCACTCACTGCTCCAAGGGGAGTTTTTTAAGCTCTCCCCGAGCTACGGGGCTCAGTAACGCCGGTGAACCCAGCCCAGGGCTGTTCGGGAAGGGGAGTGCAGCAGAGTCCAAGCTGGCAAGTTGTAACCTGCGGAGTTCCTTCTCAGCCACTTCCCGACGGAACCAGCGCCTCTCGTGCTGGCACACACCGCTTGCACACCTAGCAAAGTTATTTCGACATCCTCTACGCTGCGCCTGGAGAAAACCGATACTCCAGGAAACTCTGCGGCTTGGAGAAACCCCCGGATGAGGCTGACAGCAGAGGCTGCTCCGTCCCCTGCCCTGAGGTTTATCTCCCAGCCACAGCCAGCCGACACACACGGCTGCGTTTCCCGAGGGCTGAGTCCCCCACCAGCACCCCGGTGCGAGTGGCTCAGCCCGGTCTTGCCAGCTTTTTGCCACAGTCTGCTGGCACAGCCAGAAAACAGAGAAAAACACGGGAAAATGGGAGGATGAGCTGTAGGGAGCAGAGCACGCTCCTGGTGCCAGGTACTGCCCTCGGCACACCGAGTGTGCGAGGCACAGGTACGCGTCACCCCTCAGCCTGCCACTGTCCCGTGCAACCCCGGGACGGTCTCTAGTGCCAGCCCGGGGCAAGGAGCCCAGCGTGGGTGCTCGGGAGCCCCAGAGAGCGGCAGTGCCCCCATCGCCCCCGTGGCGGGGCCGCCGGCTGACGAGCCCTGCCGCGGAATGAGGAGCAGCCACGCGTGGGCGGCGGTGACTCACGGCGGTCCCCGAGCCACGGCCACCGCCGGCCGGGCAGCGCTGCTCCCCGGGCACGGCAACCCCGCCACGAGGAGCTCTGTCTCCTCCCGGCCAAGCAGCTGAGAGCCGGGACCCCCGGAACCCGCCCTGCAGGGGACTTCAGGGACACGGAGAGCCCCTGGCAGGACCGACACTGCTCCGTGGTGGTGCCCCACGGGCTGCTCCCACTCGGGTCTGCTAGCTACCTGGGGACTGCTCCCCCCCAACACTGCAAGTCCCTCCGAAATGGAGCCGGAGCTACTGCCGGGACACCCGCGGGACTGAGTCGAGCTCAGCCCAGAACGTTCGCGACCCCTCCAGCGCCAGCTGCCCCCAGCCCAGCCCATCGAACGATCCCGACCGCTCCCTGGGACCCCTTATCCCGTCCATACCTCTCGGCAGCTCGCTGAAGTCGTCCCCCGAGGCCGCTCCGCCTCCCTCCTTCTCCGGGCTGCCGCCGAGCAGCGGGGCCGTGGCCGGGACCGGCACCCCGCCGCCGCCCTTGTGGAGCACCTCGTTGTGCAGCTCGTCCCGGCGCAGCCCGCCCGCCGCCGCCGAGCACACTGCGGAGACAGCGGTCAGGAGTGGGGCTGACACTGCCCTGCCCTCCCCACGCGGGACAGGGACCAACCTTCCCGTCTGCCCGCACCCAGAACCAGGACCGGCATGCCCAACACCATTCCCCCACATGTTCAGGACCCCCCAGTCGGGCTGGGATGTGTTACCCTCAGCCGGGACCTTCCCCACGCGAGCCCGTACCTGCCGCCAGCAGCGCTTGGATCAGCACCGCCCGCCCGTCCATGACCCGCGGGCACACACGTCCAGCCGCTGCCGTGCTCCGCTCGGTCCCGCAGCGATGCCCGTTCTCCGGCACAGCGGCCCCGTGGACGGTAGAAAGCTGCGGGCGGCGGGGCGGGGCGGGGAGGGGCTGAGCGACCGCCCCGCCCTCGGGAAGGGCTTCCCCACCGGCCCCGGGGGCGTCCCGCCGGCCGGGACCGGGATCGGGACCGGGTCCAAGTCCAAGTCCAAGTCCAAGGATCCCGGCCTGGGCCCGGTGGGCTCTGCTCGCTCAGGAGGCGGGCCAGGGACCCAAGAGCCACCGGTGCCGCCGCGGGCTGGGCTGGGCGGCGAGAGTCCGGGGAAAAAGGGATCTCTGCAGGGTGCGGAGGGAAGGAGCTGGCATGGAAAAAGTGCGGCCCCAGCCGGGGAAGAAGAGGGGGATCCCGATGGTCCCTGTGGCCCCGGCTGGCAGGTGCCCGAGGTGGCCCGAGGGTGATGGGGGAGCGAATGCACCTCACAAGAGGAGCATCAAGTGAGAGGCAGGAGCTCAAGAGTCAGGGCTGCGCCTCTTCCTGGCCCTAGGGATGGGATGAACCTCAGAAAGGGGACACACTGCCACCCATGTGCCACTGCACCAGCAGTGGGTCAGGGAGGTGGTGGCAATCTGAGATGGCAGCAGAGACCTTTTCTATCCCCAAGGCCCCCTTTGTGCCCCTATTCAGCCCAAGTGATTGAGTCACAGCCTCATATCACAACACCCCCCCAGGCAGCCGCTGTCCCTGTCCCAGCCTGCTGCTTGGGCACTGCCAGAGCTTCCCCATCCCCTTCCCCATGCTGGCAACCGTGTGCTGTGTTTGGCCCCGTCCTCAGCACAGGTGACAGTGCATAAAATGTTACTGACGTCAGTGCCAGGTGAGTGCAGGGTCCTGCCCCAGCTCTCCTTTGGGCCAGCAGAGGCCCCTGGCTGTTTTCTCGAGGTCCTGAGCCCCCAGCCCATGGACGGCTTGGGCTCAGGTAGCCATGAGCAAATATTCCTGCTATTGTTGTTGCCGTCTCCAAGGAATACCACCGGATCTGGCACCCCCCGCTCACACCCTCCTTCTTGCTCAGACTTGACTTTTGCAATTGTTTGCTGGATGTTTTTCCTTCCGCCTCCTCTGGCCATCAGGAGACCAAAGCCTTTGGCAGCAGAGCGAGGTGGTGGCACGGTCGAGGGGCTGTGTCCCTGGGCAGTCCAGCACACTGGCTCCTGGGGAGGTCCCCATGTTGGAATGGAATTTTTTGCCCCTGCCAGTCCCCCACCACGTCTCCAAGGCCGGGCTGGGTGTGTGCGGGCAGCGTTTGCCAGCTGCCCTGGCACCTCGGGAAAGGGAGGTACCAGCTCACGTCAGCTGCCAGGGAGGCTGCTGGCACAGAGGATTGGCAGTGGGCAAGGGTGGGGGAGATGTGTGCGGGCTGCTGATCCTGCCTGCCTCTGCTTCCTGCCTCTGCCTCCTGCTGCCTCTTGCCCTCTGCCTCGCACAGCCTCCTGTGAACCCTGTCCACCTCCTGCAGCCCCTCACAGCCTCCCTGCCAGTTATACCCCATCTCATGCTGCTGAGGCAGCCTCCACAGGGGAGAGAGGTGAACCCCGGGAAGGTTTGGGTGCCTCATGGCATCCCTGATGCTCCTTATGGATGGGTCCTTCTTGGCAGGGATCTCACCACGGTCCCCATCCCAGCTAAGGGCACCCCTCCACACAGCATGGTACCCGCTGGTACCGCAGAGCAAACAGCCTCAACACCCAGATCCTCGGCCTCAGTCTCTGCGAGGCAGGTACCAGGACCTCAGGAGCCCACACTCCCACCTGCGCTTCCCCAAAACGTGACTCTGCCGTGCTGGTGCCTGGACCTGCTCCAGCTGCTCCTGGAGCTGGATCCTGTCGGGTCTGGCGGGTTCCAGCACAGCCGGGCCGTGCCGGAGCCGCGGGGTTTTTATGTTTGCGGTTCCGCCGCCGTGTTTGCAGTGCACACAAACAGCGCAGCCCCGTGGTTTGTTTGTGGGCCGAGGGGCCAAGTGTGGTGGCGCTGGCGGTGGGCATGGTGTGGGCACTGCGAGCACCGTGGCTGCTCTCTGCTGGCAGCACAGTGCAGGCCCTGCCCGGTCCCTGTCCCTGCAGGGAGCTGCGGCTGTGCCCGTGTCCTTCCCCTCCATCCGCTCACGGGCTGCCGCTCACACAGGAGCCTTCTGAACACCGACACAGCCCTGAAGCTCTCCCAGCCTCTGCCGTCAGCCCTGCCACTGGCAGCCCCTCATTTCCCCACCGTGGATTGCTCAGCGGTGCCACATCCTTCCCCAGAGCATTTCCCCATATCCACTTTCCCAGGAGGAGCTGCCAAGGGCTGTGTCACCCCTCCTGCTGGGGCACAGCACCCTGTCACAGGCACTGATACTGCCAGCAGCTCTCCAGGGCTGGCCCTGCCACCCCCTCACCAACACCCTGCAGGGTGCAGACAGGGCTGGGAACACACAGGTGCCCACCAATATCCTTGTCCACACAGGTCACCTGCAGCTGGGTTCCCTGGTCCCTGGGCCAGGTGGACAGCTGGACATGGCAGGACACAACCATACTGGGACCTGTGGGGCTGACCCTGGTGTTTTGAGATGGTTGTTTTGGGCTTGGCTCCTGTGTATTGGTTTGTGGCCAGTTTAAACCAGTTCATAGCTGTTATAAGATGTGGGATGAGTGGGATCCTGTGAGTGCTGGAGGGGAGCTCACGCCTGTGGCTGCCGGTGTTGGTGGCCATGCGAGCCCACATGCCCGGGGATGGTGGCACGGCTCTCCGGGCAGCAGACAGCTGCTCACAGCCCAGGCTCGAGTGCAGCAACCCTGGAGCTCCCCCACAGGCTTTCGGCTGCAGCATCTTCCCCTCCAGCATAGCCACAGCGGCCCGGCGAGCTGATGCTGCCCCGCATTGGGAGGAGAGGGGGGACATCACCTGCCCGCTGCTTTTCATCCAGCTCAACCAGCTCCTCAGCACCTCGGCGGGCCTGGAGTGGAGGGAGATGGCCAGGTAGGCACACTTGTGAGAGCCAGGCTGCTGGCTTTGGGAGGCCAGCCTTCCAGCTCAGCTGGAGCCAGGACACATCCCGAGGCTGGTGGTGCCTCAGCCCCAAGGCAGGGCTCTGCCCCATCAGTGCCTACACTGGGCTGACTTAATTTTCGGGAGAGGGCAGGATGTCAGGCAGGCCAGGCACAGCACCCTTCCTCCTGCTCCTCTCTGTTGCCTCTCCAAGGCTCCAGCAGCTGAGCTGGGGCTGGGATGCCTCCGTGCCCCATAGAATCCCTCTACCCCCAGCAGGGACATGGGGACATGGGCCAGCAATGGGTCTGGGGCCAGCAATGGGTCTGGGGCCAGCAATGGGTCTGGGGCCAGCAATGGGTCTGGGGCTGGCAGTGTGTCTGGGGCCACCAATGGGTCTGGGACCACCAATGGGTCATCCCCCGGGGTCGGAGTGTCTGTGGGGACCGCAGCCGCCGGGCTGTGGCTCTCCCGGCACCCAGCCCCGTTGTCCCCGAGCCCGCGGTGCCGGGGCACGCTCTGCCCGTGCAGCACCACACGCCTGCACGCCCACCCACGGGGACAAAGGGAAGCTCTGTCTGTGCACGGCGTTAAAATATTTGGCATGGCCCGAGCGTGGAAACAGCTCAAGACACTTCTGTTCTGACTCCAGCAAGCGCTGCTAATGGCAGGGCCACCCCCAGCACAGCTGGGAGGATGGATGGGCTGGGAGCAGCCCTGTGGAGAATGGCTGGGGGTGCTGGTGGGTGACAGATGGGACATCAGCCGGCACTGTGCACTCACAGCCCAGAGACGAGTGTAGGGCTGCACCACGGGCAGCAGCGTGAGGAGGGGGTGCTCCCCCTGTTCTGCTTTGTGTGAGACTGCCCTGGGGCACCACATCCAGCTCCTGTTGAAGCACATTCTAAGGAAACCATGGAAGTGATTCAAAGGCTGGAAGAGCTCTGTTGGGACAGCTCTGCTATGGAGACAGGGTGAGAGAGGTGGGATGTTGTTTAGCCTGGAGAAGACAAGGCTCAGGGGAGACCTTAGAGCCTCTTCCAGTGCCTAAAGGGGGCTCCAAGAGAGATGGAGAGGGACTTTAGACAAAGGACTCGTGTGACAGCACAAGCAGAGATCAGCATTAGATGGGATATTGGGAAGGAATTGTTCCCTGTGAGGGTGGGGAGGCCCTGGAACAGATTTCCCAGAGAAGCTGTGGCTGCTCCATCCCTGGAAGTGTCCAAGGCCAGATTGGACGGGACTTGGAGCAGCCTGGGATAGTGGAAGGTGTCCCTGCCCATGGTGGAGGGGTTGGAGATGATCTTTAAGGTCCCTTCAAACCTGAACCATCCTGTCACCTCATTATGGTTGGAATTCCCCTGATCAGCTCTTGGAGAGGTGTGGGTCTGCAGGAATAGGGGTGTGACCACTTTGTCTGCACAGCTGCCCCTACACCATAAACCAACTGCAGGCCCCTCTGAGCCACCCAAACCCCTCTCTACCTGTGCCAGCCCCATGCTAAGCTCAGAGATGGGCTCAGGCTCTAGCTCCCACTGCCTGGCACAGGGACCCTGCCACTGACCCCACACATCTCCCTGGGCAGGTGGATAAAGTTCGAGGAGAAGGTGGAGGATGGTGGGGAGCGCTGGAGCGCACCCCATGTCCCAGCTCTGTCCCTGCACAGCCTGTTCCAGCTGAGGACATGCCTGCAGAAGGGGACGATGCTCCTGGATCTGGATGCCACCAGTTTCAAGGAAATAATTGGTACATGGGTAATGCAAAGGTCATCTCCTGGGATGGGCTGGTCACCAGAGAGGGACAGGCCACCAGGAGGTGCCTATAGAACAGCATTGATGAATAACAGCTGGGTACCTGGGGGGGCTGTCTGATACTCCAGCTAAGGGGGCTTTTCCCTGGGCAGCTCCCCAATGGGCAGCAAACCAGGGGGACTCAGAGCTATCCCTGTCCCTGATGCAGACAAAGCACTTTCTGGGCAGCCCGAGGACACAGAGCTGCAGCCTGCACTGAGGGAGCGCCTGGCAGCCCTCCTGCTCCTCCAGCCGCAGCACCAGCCTACAAAATCCCTGCTGCAGCTCCTTGCTGAGCTTGGTCTCTCTCCCTGCCGAGGTAGGAAACCCGGCTGACCCACCAGGAATCCTCCTGCTCCCTCCAGCCCGGGGCAGTACCCACACTGGCCCTTCTCCTGCACATGGATTTTGCTGTTTCCTCTGTTACTTTGCAGGGAAAGCCAAAAGCAGGTCTGAGACCAGAACCCAGCTCTCCAAAACGCCTCTTAAGGAACAGGTACTGCAGCATGGAGCTGGGCTGGGAGCAGCTACTGCATCCTGAATGCCCAGCCCCTGCATCCTGAGTACCCAGCCCCTGCATCCCTTTCCTTTCAGCTGAGAAACAGATTTAGGAAGAAGGTCCCACCGGGGGCCGAAGCAGCCCATGTTGCTGTCGGGGAAGTTGAATTCCTGGAAAAGCCCTTTGCTGCCTTCATTCGCCTCAGGCGTGGGGTGTCCCTTGGCTCACTGGCTGAGGTTTCTCTTCCAAGCAGGTAACAGAGCATGGCTGGTGGCCCTGTGCCCACCCCTGTCCCTGTGTCCTCATTTTTTCCCACAGCATAATAAGTCTTTGCTTGTCCAAAGCAAAGGGAACGGCACCGAGTGCTGCATGCAGTCCCAGAATCCCATCTCACTGCTTCCCCTCCTGCTTTTCCCAGCTTCTTAGGAGCACTCCAGAACGGGTTGGGTGTGGAGCAGCCTGGAAGGGCCATCCCCCGGGGTATTCCCTGTCCTTAGCTGGTTCTGGATGCTCTCCACTTACTGCCGGGAGCGTGGTGCCCGGCAGTGGGAGAGGGAGGCAGGTTTTTAGGAGACTCTTGCCCTCCCGCTGTTCTCCTGAGTGGTGAGACAAGGTGGAGGGAGAGGACCAGGGCAGGAGGTCCCCATGGTTTCCCCGTGGCTGAGGAATCCATCCTCTAAAGCCGTGAGGGGAAAGGGCCAGCGTGTCTTCAGCTGAGGACTTCCTTGGGAAGTGCGCGGAGGAAGCAGGCGGGGATCAGGAGGGACATTGCCACCTCCTGGTCACTCTGCCCTGAGCAGCCGTCCCCAGGAGCTGGGAGGTGCAGGACAGACATCCATCCACCTGCTGCTCTCTACCCTCGGGAGTTGGGTGGCAAGTCCCCGTCAATGCCCCTGGGTCTCGAGGGTTTCATGACAACCCCTTGCCCTGTATTTTCCTCCCCCAAAACGGAGGGCAGGAATACCTTGTCCCTACCCATCCCTTTGCCCAGGGTGCCATCCCCCCAAGTGCAGCCACTGCCTCAGGGTTGTCATTCACCCAGATTCATCTCCAGGAGTCTTTTCCCATCACCTTGGTGCAGATGCCAGGGTGAAAACAATCCCTGTGGCAACTGTCACCTCTTGTCCCTCCAGAGCAGCTCCAGAGGCCTCCGGTATCTGGGGGTTCTGTCACGTCCCACTTGCACAGCCAGAGGAGTTTGCCTGCCCCCTCTCTGGGGGTTTGCTCAGGGTACAGTCACTGGAACTGCTTGACAATCTCAGGCTTTCAGGACTGTAACCATTCCCACCAACTTTGGAAAAGTGTGGAGGACTCAGTTAAACATTTGTGTGGATTGTCCCTCTGGAGATTTTGCACCATCCTCTCAAGTATGGGATTTTCACTATATTTTATCAAGGCCTCTCAGCTCTCTTTCCAGTCTCCTCCCACGTCCCCAGAGTCCTGTCAAACCTGCTACCTGTGCTGCTGGCAAGCTCTCCTTTCCTAACACACCAGCATCCTGCCTGCAAGCAACATTCCCAGGAAAATGATGCCACAGACACCTCCAGCTGAGGATTTATCCTCCTCTGTCCAAAGACTTGCTCCCCAACACCTCCCAGTCTGGATTTCTGCAGACCCTTGTGATCCAGCCAGGGTCCTGGTGTCCTGTGGTCTCTGTGAGGTTGCCACGCAGTGGCAACAGACACTGAAGACAAATGTCTTGTCTCCTTGTCTCCTGCCCCTGACCCCAGTTTTAGGGTGGCAGAAGCCCACCCCCAGGCTGCCCCAGCCACCATCCCCACATCCCCATGGTCCTCCCCCAGAGAAACATTCCCTGCTGCTGGAGATGTGCTGTCTTGCCACAGGTTCCTCTTCATCCTGCTGGGCCCCCCCAAAATGAAGGACTACCATGAGGTTGGCAGGGCCATGGCCACTCTGCTGACAGATGAGGTGAGCCTGGCACAGCACCCATGGATGGGATGGGCCTGGAATGGGGACACCAGGACTCCTCTGCAGGCTGCAGTGGAGGGCAGAGGATGGGGTGAGCTGGTGGCCTCCCTTGCTCAGGATAAGAAAACAAAAGCCTGGGTGGATTTACAGGATGTAGGGCACCTGTTGCCCTGAAATGGGTGCTTTTGTTTCCTGGTGATGGCTGAAGGCTGGGAGGGAGGTTCCAACAGGGATGTGGTGGCTAAACCCGGGCATCTCCCCACAGCTCTTCCAAAGAGTTGCCCGGCAGGCTGAGCACCGAGAGGACCTCATTGCAGGGATAGAGGCGTTCCTGGATGAGCTGATTGTGCTTCCTCCTGGCAAATGGGACCCCAGTGCCCGAATTCCTCCACCAAGCCACCTGCCATCTCCACGCAGGAGGTGGGCTGGAGAGAGGGCACCCCAACCCCTGCCAGCCCCTCTGCAAAGTCCTGCAGAGATACCTCTGTCTGTGACACTGGAATTTCCATTTCCATGGTGATGAAGTTGCTGAGGAGCCAGGAGGTCCTCCCAGCCAAGCCCCTCCACAGGCCCCTGCTTTGGTCCCCCCTGCTGTTAGTCCTGCTGTCCCACTTGGCAAATGGCAAATCCCCTGCAAAGGGAACTGATGGCAACACTGGGATTCAGCACTCAGATGTGAAACAACCCAGCTCCTCCACTAAAACCAGTCCTGCAGGGGCTGGCTCCAGGGCTTGCCAGAGGAAAACATGGTTGGGTTGGAAGAAACCTTCAAAGATCATCATCTGCCATTTCTTGTCCTCTTCCTGATCTTTCTCCTCTCCATTATCAGGGGACACACAAACCCTGTTTGCACCCCTGTCCTCTCCCCATTCTCCCTTTCCCATCCTAGTGTCCTCTAAATGCAGCTGGGTCCTGAGGATCCCAACCTGAAGCCTGTTGTCTCAGGCTCTGCTCTGCCACAGGACGGCTCTGGACCCACTGGAGCAGCAGCCACATGGTAACGGGGACATGACAGCAGCTGGGGACAGAGCCAGCCCAGGGCACCCACGCTCTGGGGAGGAGCTGGAGAGGACAGGCAGGTCAGTGGCTGGAAGGGCGGTGGGAGGTGCAGCAGGGTGCTGGATTTGGGGCAGGTCACTGTTTCTCATGGGGCCACCATGTCCAAGCCCCTCTGAGCTGCTGTATCCAGGGGAAGGGACAATCCCAGCTCTCTGTGGGGTCTGCTCTGAGACCTCCCTCCTACACCCCAGGCTTTTTGGGGGGCTGCTGCGAGACATCCGGAGGAAGGCACCGTGGTACGGCAGCGACTTCTCCGATGCCCTGCACCCTCAGTGCCTCTCAGCAGTGCTCTACATCTACCTGGCGACAGTCACCAATGCCATCACCTTCGGGGGCATGCTGGGGGACGCAACTGCCAACATGCAGGTCAGTGTGGCCATGAGGTGCCCGGTACCAACCCTGCTCAGCCCAGCCCAGAGGGCTGCTCACCTCCCACCAGCATCCCCAGCACATCCCGAGCATTGCCTGAACTCTCACTCCTTCCCCCGTGGTCCCCAGCAGTGACCCTGTGTTCTTCTGTGCTGCTGGGGGGACAGGCCCATAACCCTCCTCCCTGCCATGTGCCTGGCACCCCTCCCCTGCATTTCAGGGGGTGCTGGAGAGCTTCCTGGGCACAGCCTTTGCTGGCTTCATCTTCTGCCTCTTTTCGGGCCAACCCTTGACCATCCTGAGCAGCACCGGCCCCGTGCTTGTCTTTGAGCGCCTCCTCTTCTCCTTCAGCCAGTGAGTTCAGTGTCAGGGACAGATCCCACTGTCCCCCAGCTGGGGCACGGGCCACCATCACTCCAGGCAGGTGTCATTGGTGAGGATTTGAGCCACCCTTTCCCCCAGGGATCACAGCCTGGACTACCTGGAGTTCCGCCTCTGGATTGGGCTCTGGGTGGCCTTTTTTGGTGTGGTGCTGGTGGCCACCGAGGCCAGTCACCTGGTGCGGTACTTCACCCGCTTCACCGAGGAAGGCTTCTGCGCACTCATCAGCCTGATATTCATCTACGACTCCCTGAAGAAGATGCTGAGCCTGGCAGATGCCTTCCCCATCAACTGGCAGTACCGGCTGGACAACGTCACCTCCTACAGCTGCACCTGCAACTTGTCCAGCCCCGGTGAGCCCAGCAGCTGTGGGAGGGTGGGGAGCAGGAAGCTGCTGCCCCAGGATCCCACTGGGAACCTGTTTCCTGGCTGGATGAGGGAAGGCACTGGAGGAGGAGGCTGTTTAATCCCATCCTCACCTGCCTGACCACATTGCAGTGTCCTCCACTTCCCTTCATACAGTCTGTCCACCTACTGCTGCCTTCCTGGAACTGCCCAGGAACCAAGCAGGGAGCAAGGAGGAGCCTTGGCCCATCTCCTTCCAGGATGGGGGATGTCAGAGGCTGGAAAAGGGCACCTGTATGGGTTTGCTTTGCCATGTCTAGCCCAGTCTGTAAATCAGGGGCCATTTTCTGGGGTTTGAAGACATGATCCTGGAAATGACATGACCCACACTGACCCTGGAAATAGGACCTATACCATGTGCCAAAAACATCAGTGCTGGCCAGCCTGGGATCAGTAGTGCCTCTGAATGTCCGGTGCTTTAGCCAGGCCCTTCACAGGGAACATCCCCTCCTTGGTGCTCCCTGAGCATCAGCCAGACCTGGGACCTCAGAGGTCCCATGAGGCCCCATCCAGAACCCTGAGCCCTCAGGAAGAGCTTGAAGACCCAGCCTGATGAAACCAGCACCAATCTGAGCCACATCACTTTGCAGGTCCCAGCTCTGCAGGGAATGACACATCACTGCCCTCCCTCCTGGCCACCCGGCAGGTACTGCCCCTGCTGCCAGGCAGGCAGGTGAGGCGCTGGGGTGGGCCCAAGGCATCCATGGGTGACCCCTCCTCACTGCCACCTTGTTCCTGCAGCCTCCTGCCACCACAGCAGGGCTGAGCAGGACCCAGTGCCTGGATCGAGGTGGGCATCTCCTGGGGACCAGCTGCCAGTATGTGCCTGATGTCACCCTCATCTCCTTCCTGCTCTTCGGGGGCACCTTCCTCTTCTGCACCGCACTCAAACGCTTCAGGAGCAGCCGCTACTTCCCCGCGGGGGTGAGCATCTTCCAGCCACCCCAGTGACATGGCCACCTGTCCCAGTGGTGTGGGGGTGGCTCTGGGTGCTGCACCCCGAGGCTGCTCCTGAAGTGGCCCCCACCCCTGCCAGCCTGGGCCAAGCCCTGTCCATCTGCAGGTGCGGAAGACGGTGAGCGACTTTGCTGTCATCCTGGCCATCCTCGCCTCCTGCGCTGTCGATGCTGCTCTGGGCCTGGAGACCCCCAAGCTCCTTGTCCCCAGTGAGCTGAAGGTGCCAGCAGGGTGGGAACAGCATTGTCAGGGTGTGGGTCTGTGCCCACCACAGTAGCCACCCAGTGCGCTGTCACTGTCCTTCCCATCACTGGCTCCAGCCCTACAGGGGTGCAGGCTGTGCCCCAGAAAATGAGAAAGGGTCGCATGCAGCTGATCCCATGCACTGTAGATAACCTGGCTCAGTCCTGGACTATACAGATCACACTGGAGCAAGAGCCACAAAGTCAGCTCCAGGCTTGGGCTTCTTGCCCTGGGTGTGGAGTGGGGCTGGCAGTGCCTGAGAGCAGCCAGTGCTCACCACCACCTCCTCAGGCTCACCATCATCACTGCCCAATGCCACCTCTTCCACCTCCTGTCACACGCCCAGCTCTTGGCTTGTGGTGTCCAAGAACAAAACCCTGCTCTGGCACAGCCAGAGTCTTCTTGTAGGGGGCTGGTGGGTCACTCTGACCAGCAACATCCCCAGGATGAGTGAGGATGCTCTTCCACTCCTGAGGTGGGGCATCCTTGGGTGCCTGTAGGGCTCCAGCCTGGGCTCCTGGGGCTGGTCCCATCACCCAGAGATGTCACACACCCCACAAGTGGGTGGCAGCTGCCGTGACCCTTCTGCTCTCCACAGCCCACAAACCCAGCACAGGGCTGGATCATTTTCCCCTTTGGAGCCAACCCCTGGTGGGTCTGCCTGGTGTCTGCAGTGCCTGCTGTCCTGGTCACCATCCTCATTTTCATGGACCAGCAGATCACAGCTGTCATTCTTAACCGCAGGGAGTACAAGCTGCAGGTGAGCAGGGGGACAGGGAACAGGCAGCACCAGCCAATGAGGAGGATCCAGGTCCTGCCTGGATCCCATGGAAGCTTCCAGGGAGAGCAGAACCCCAAACTGGCCAGGAAAGTGGGAAGATGCCCCCAGCCCTGCTGCCTTTTCCCCTGCAGAAAGGAGCAGGCTTCCACCTGGATCTCCTCTGCGTCTCCCTCCTGATGGTTGTCACCTCTGTCACTGGCCTCCCCTGGTATGTCTCAGCCACTGTCATCTCCCTGGCACACATGGAGAGCCTGAGGAAGGAGAGTGCAACCTCAGCCCCCGGCGAGCACCCCGAGTTCCTGGGCATCAGGTGAACAACAAGCCTGGGCCCCTCCTTGGGGAGCCCTCCACGGCTGTGGAGCTGGGGACAGGGACATGCCCACACTGTCCATCTGACCTGGCTTTGGGGATCTCCCCACAGCTGACCCCCTTCCTTGTGGCCATCAAAAGTGCAAAGAGGGGACCTGGAGGGCAGGAAGGGGGGTAGGCTCCCCAGGGACCCCAGGTACCTGTGACACCTGTGCTGCCACCCACAGGGAACAGAGGCTGACAGGCCTGGCTGTCTTCATCCTGATGGGAGTCTCCATCTTCATGGCCCCTGTGCTCAAGGTAGGAAACCTGGCTGGGGTGGCCTCTTTTCCTAGGCAGGGATACCCTTCAAGGCTGGAGATTCCTCACCCTGCCCCATGGAAGCAGCACAGGAATCCTGTCTGGCAGGAGCCTGCACTGTGTGGGTATGGGCTGCACCAAGGGTTTGTCTCCAGTGCCATGGGAGGGCTGGCACACAAGGCACTGTGGCCCCATTTCACCTGTCCCATGTGTGTATTGGGGTCCTTGTGCTCCCCAAACACACCTCACCACTACCTCTCCACACTGCCACGTGGATGACCTGGCTGCTGCTGGCTTTCACCTGCTGCCACTGCCATGCTAGGAAAAACCCTTCCAGTGGCCCTGGATTACCTGTGGGCAGACAGGAGGCCCCTTTTCCTCAACATCTTGACTCACCTCTGAGGCTGATCTCATACAGCCTTTGATCTGGGGGCCTCCCAGCAGCCTCACCTCCAAACTGGATTTGATGGAAGAACTGTTAGATGGATGAGGAATTGGTTGGATGGTCATGTCCAGAGATCCACAGCCAGTTGCCAAGTGTCCAAATGGCAACGAGTAACAAATGGTGTCCTCCAAGTGTTCCTACTGGACAAACACTATATAATATCTTCATCAAAGACATAGCAGGGTGGAGAACGTTTGCAGATGGCACCAAGGTGAGGTGCAGTGACACACCTGGGGGATGACATGCCATCCAAAGGGACCACAGAGGCTCATGTGAACCTCAAGTGGTTCAATAGGGTCAGGCTGGGCTGTTGGGAATAAAGGAGGCAAAGGCTGTGGACACACATGCAGGGTTTTACATGAGAGGACACTGAGCAGGCACGGACCCCCAGAGAACAGCCCCGCTGATCTCCCAGAGAACAGCCCCGCTGATCCCCCAGGGAACAGCCTCACTGATTCCCCAGAGAACAGCCCC
>NC_031782.1:15305740-15342869 GCF_001522545.3 Parus major
GAACAGCCCCACTGATCCCCCAGGGAACAGCCCCACTGATCCCTCAGGGAACAGCCTCACTGATCCCCCAGGGAACAGCCCCACTGATCTCCCAGAGAACAGCCCCACGGATCCCCCAGAGAACAGCCCCACTGATCCCTCAGGGAACAGCCCCACTGATCCCCCACCCCACTGTCTTGCAGCACATCCCGATGCCGGTGCTGTATGGGGTGTTCCTGCACATGGGGGTGACAGCACTGAACAGCATCCAGGTGAGAGAGGGCTGCAGTGGGAGGGGGTGCTGCTGGGGAGGAGGGGGTTTGCTCAGCAACAGCTGCTACTGCATAGCAGAACCTGGATTTTAGCTCTCTGTGGTGTACAGCCTGGTATGGAGCTGTCACACACAGGAACAAGGAGGAAAAGGGACCTTTTTCGAGCAAAGGAAAGGGAAAAGGAGGGCTTTGGGATGCTGAGAAGCAGGAGGAACTTGTGCACTGATGGATCAGGTGGTTTGGGAGAAGTGGGACCAGTGGATAACACAGAATTAATCTCAAAGCCCCAGGGACTTCCTCACCTGGGAGCTGCAGGCACAAATGGGACATGATAGTCCTTTGGTTCTGGTATTGCTGCCCATGTGCCAGTTCTGTTCTTCCAAGAAACCAATGGAGAGGGGAAAAATCCCTGTTCCAGAATTATCTACAGCGCTTTTTCCTCTAAATAGTACCGTTTCCTTGCAATTACCCTGCTCTAGATGACAGGCTGGGAAACTCCCACCCTCCCTCTGCTTGGGAAACCCAGAGCTGTGCTCTGGAGGAGGCTGCAGAAGTTTCCTGTGAATTGAGAGGGACCAAGGGGTGTTATCTCTCCATTAACCCTATAAAGGCAGCTAAGAGTCCTTTCTAGAGGTCTGCCTGGAAAGCGCTCCCCTGGCCTGGGGTGACAGTGGCACCAAGACCCCTGGTCTTGCAGACAAACTCACTGGCCCAGGCATCAGCTGGGGGTCAGCACAGGGGAGGGCAGGAGGGCTGAAGTGCAGAAATGATGGTGAAACCCCATCCTGCTGGCCCTGCTCTCAACAGGGAGATGGGTGAGAGCTGCCCAGCAGCTGGACAGGTGTGACCCACCTGCCACCCTCTCGCTACAGCTCATGGACCGTGTGCGGCTGCTCCTGATGCCAGCCAAGCACCAGCCAGACCTGGCCTACCTCCGCCACGTGCCCCTGCGCCGCGTGCACCTTTTCACCATCATCCAGCTGCTCTGCCTGGCCCTGCTCTGGCTTCTCAAGTCCACCGTGGCCGCTATTATTTTCCCAGTGATGGTATGACACCCCTTGGCACTGCTTTGCTGCCGGCCTGGGTGCTGCCCACCCCGGCCCCGGCATTAACCTTTGGGAGGGGACATGAGCGCTGGCGGGTGGTGCCTGGGGGTGCTTTGCCACCCTGGTCTGGGCCCGCGGGGCTGTCACCAGAGGCTGAATGTCACTGCTGGGCAAGTTTGGTCCCCTAAGGCCAGTTGGGTGACAGGCCACCACCCTGGCACCTCCTGGGGTGACAGAGGGATGTGGCAGAGAGATGCTGCCCGTCCCCCGGCCCCAGCGCTGCTGACCCGCGCCTGCCCGGCCGCAGCTGCTGGCGCTGGTGGGGATCCGGAAGGGGCTGGAGCGCATCTTCTCCCGGCACGACCTGAGCTGGCTGGACGGGCCCCTGCCCGGGCCGGGGGCGGCGGGGACACACCCCCGGGAGCGGCCGGAGCAGGGGAGCAGAGCCGAGGAGGTCGGTGCTGTCCTGGAATCCTCCCTCAGTCACAGCCGCCCCGGGGCCGCTGGCGCGGGGGCGCCCGGGGTGGGCTCGGTGCCAGCCCCGAAAGCTCTGCTCCCCCCACAGTGCGAGCCGATGCACCGCCCGGGACCGCAGATCAACCTCTCCGTGAACTAGGCCGGGCGGGGGCCGGGCGGGGGCCGGGGCTGTGCGGAGCCCCCGCCCGGCCCGGGGGTCGCAAGGCCCGAGACCCCCGGAGGGGCCCGCGACCCCCGGGCCACGTGGCCGTGCGGTGACGTCACAGTGGGCGTGACCGCAGGAGCGGTGAGCCAGGGCGCCCAGCCTATGGCGGCCCGCACCCAGGAAGGGGCGGGGCCAGAGGGAGGCGCGCCCTTGAGTTTGATTGGCAGCTTCACAACCCAATCACCGCTCGGAACAGGCGGGCGTGTGACGGCGTCTCGCGCTGACGGAGCCCTTCAGAGGGGTTCGAAGGGGAGGCGGGCCCAGGGCATGTAGGAGCCAATCGGGAGACGCCAGACGCCTTGCGTTGTGAGCGATGTACCTTTCGACCAATGAAAACCGTGATTCCTACATGCAGTTTGATCGACAGCTCGCTTGCCCCATCGACGCCCGCAGCTCCGCCAAGGCACATGATTGATGTGTCGGAGAACCAATCATAGCTCGGAAAGTTCAGGAAGCGAGGCCGGGCGAGCGGGGCGGGGCGGCGCGCTCTTACCGCCTCGGCGTGCGCTCTCAGGGCAGCATGCTGGGAGCGCGTGACGCGCCCCTGAGTGGCAGGCGCCGCGGCCAATAGCGCTCCGCTCTCGCCCGAGCGCGCCCAATAGGCGTGCGCGGAGCGGCGGGGGGGGCGGCGCGGCGGCCGCGGCCGGGTAGGGTGTGAGAAGTTAGTGGCGCTGCCGCGGTGCCGTGAGGGGACGGAGACGGCCGGGCCCGGACCAGCGCGATGCTCACGGACGGCACCGCCGCCGCCGCCGCCGACGAGGAGATCGACTCGGTCGCGCCCCGCGCGCCGCCCGCCGCTGCCGAGGCGCCCGCCGCGGCCGGGCCCTCCCCGCTGGGCCTGCGGGCCGTGCGCCTCTTCGGAGAGGCCGGGCCCGGCGGGCCGGGAGGCCCCGGCGCGCCCGCGGCCGGTGAGGCCGCCCTCGACTTCAAGCTGGCGGCCGCCGTGCTGCGGAGCGGGGGCGGCGGCGGCTCCGGCAGCGACGAGGACGAGGTGTCCGAGGTGAGCGATCCTGGCCCGCCCTCCTTTCCCTCCGCCGCTTCCTGACAGGCCCGGCCGGGGCCCGCCCGCCCTCCCGCTCGCCGCGCCGGCCGCGCCGCACCGCAGCCGCTCGTCCCGGGCCTCCCGCCGCCATGGGCGGGTCCCGGCGGCCCCGCACGGCAGCGCGGCCCGGGGCCCGGGAGGAGGCAGCGAGCGCGGGGGTCTCGCCCCGCCGCGCCTCCCGGCGGCCCCGGGGAAGGGCCTGGGGCGGCCGGGCCCTCTGCGCTCCGCGGCCGCCGAGAGGGGTGAGGATGTGTCCTGACCTCAAGGAGCCGCTTCCACCTGGGAGCAGGTTTGGAGGGGGAGGCGAGATCCTGCTCGACTCGACGGAGAACAAAGTGAAGCCGTCAGTCCCACTATTGCCGCCCTGGACGCGGGGTTCCCAGACACGGATAAATTCCTGTAGATATAGCTATACACACACGCTTTTATGCAATAGTAATATTTCTTACCCAACAAAATGGAAGAGAGTAGTGGAGGTGTCTTTCTTTGATCTTCCAAACCTGCGGAGAGGTTTAAAGGGAGGGTGTGGAGGAGGGACAGGGGCCTTATCCCAACCCAAATGGAGCGTTGTTGGACCTGTTAACTGGCATTTAATGCTGCTTTATGTAGCCTAGGGAGAAAAGGTAAATGAAGGCTTTTATCTGTCACTGCCGCACCAAAGGGTGAATCTTCATTCCTTAGTACTCTTTTAGTAGAAGGTGGGATCACAGCTGGATCACAGACTTTACATTGTTTTAGTGGAAAGCAGGAGTGAGTGGCTACTTACTGCTTGCAAGCTTTTTGCAGTTATTTTGGGCTTCTGTAGGAGAAAGAAAATAGCCAAGGTGATACATACCATTTTTAACTTGGTGGCCAAGCAAGTGTACCTCAGGATGTGTCCTTTTTCCTTCTTTGAGAAGAAAGGAGGGGAGCCTGCACTCATCCTTCTGTGGCTACATTTTTTGCCTTCTATTGATGGCCATATTTTGTCCAGCCCTCCATATTTTGAAACCTGAACCAGATCTTATCTGAATAAAAAAAGTGATTAAACTGATGCAGATCCACATTTACATTTTGCTCATGACCACCTAAGCTACATTAGAAGTGGTGCCAACAGCAGGACGTTTAACTAAACTCCAAGTCTAATGATCAGGCAGATGAGCACTTGTATGTGACCATTCCTTGTGTGATTGGTGTTCTGGACATCCATGTTCAATCCCATATAGATTTAGGTGTTCCACTACATACCTTTGGGAGAGCTGGAAGACCTATCATAGATAGAGTAGGACACAAGTAATTGATGAGTGTCTACTCTCTAGGAGGTCTTTTCTGTCACATTTTAATGTATCTTTGAAGATACAAAGCAGTAGCTACAAGACCTGGAAAATAATGATAAGTGGGCTACATCAGGGTGGTGTTTGTGGCTCTTTACAAGGTGAGCAGAGTCCTACTTTGAAAGCTTATCCCTTTTGAACCCACCCCATTATTTAAGGGATGTGAAGATTGGACAGCTAGGATGTTTACTAAGCACTCTTTTGACTAATAGCAAGTATTAAGAAAGACAGCCTATTATAAATAATGTGTCTGGGAGGTTGCCATTGAGGTCAAAAAAATAAAGGTTCCCAAACAGTTCTTAAATGATTCATTTGAAAAACCTGGGGGAAAAAAAAAAAGAAAAAAAGTAAATTATTTAAAATACAGAATAGAAGAAATTAATTGGAATTGAAATATTTGAAGTTTTCCACCACATGTGGAGAGGAGGTGGGCTAATCTTTGAGTTGAAATTGCCTGGGGAGTTCTTCTGTCTTGTGTTTCTGGTTGTGGAGAGTTACCTGGGGAAGAAGCATGGGTGGAAAGAATGTGCCTAAGCTGGGCTGCATGGCTGTGAGCACCAGGGGAGAATTTTTTTAAAATTTTCTTTTTCTTTGGCTTTTTTTTTTTTCCTGAGAACTAAGGAAGCACCTGTTGTCAGTGGTGGGTGTTTCTCTTTGGTTTTTTTGTTTTGTTTTCTTTTTTGAGCAAAGAAAAGGCAGTTAAGGTCCAGGGATGGAACAGTGCAATTCTTGAACAGCACTGCTTTGAGAAGCTAGTCAGTCACTGTTTGGACTGTGGTCTTGTGCCATGAGTCACTGATTTTGGGTGTATGCCTTCAGCTATTACCAGTGGGTGGAATTAGTGAGAACTAAAAGGGAGAATTAAAAATGAAAAAAAAAAAAAGTGAGTTTTTGCCATGCTGCCTTGATCTGTTCTCTCTACTTTTGAAGCCATAAAAATAGTGGTATAATATTCTGTAGGCTCTGCTGTGTGTCCACAGTGGTATTTTGGTTTTTTTATCCTTGTATTAGTTTGAGTTTAATATACTAAAATAATTGGACTGATCAAAATGGCAAATCAGTTAGAAAAGAAAACCATCAGGGGAGTGCAGAACAGCAAGTGTAATGAAGTATTTATCTAGAGAATGAAAAGAGCAATATATTTTAACCTAGCCTTTCTGAAAATATATTGCATTTCTTAGATCAGACATCCAAGTACTTTACAGTGGAGAGTACTGTCCCCATTTTACAGGTGAAGAGGGTGTGCCCTATTTATCCTGGCTTGCAGAACTGGGAGAAAATCAAAGCTTTCTGGTTTCCTAGCTCAGTGCCTGCCTATGGTAGTGACCAGGCTCTTGGTTAGGAAACCAAGGACTAAAGTGAATCCTGTACAGATGAGTTGTATTAGGTCCACAAGGTGAAATTTGAATGCAGCTGTGCAGAATATTTTCTAGAATTACCAGTTAAAATTATCACATGCAAATAGAAACAATTGCAAGCTGAAGCATGTCTTTGGGCATGGAGGGATGAGGCCAGGAGGTTTGTGCTATTCCTGTGGAAAACTGCTGTGATTCTCCTGGGTGCTCAGAGAAACTTCCACCGCTGGCTGCAGCCTGAGAAATGAGGTGGTTTTGACCTCAGTGCAAATAGTTGCTTAGTTGCCTTCTAAGCTTGATCAGGGTGTGAACACAACCTGCAACTTGTTTAGAGTGAGATTTTTGGTGTGACTTTAAATGTATTATTACCACTCTTTGTGAATTTTGCTGGCACTTACAGTGGTGCCAAAGGCACAAGCATTAAACAGCCTCCTCCAACCTGGCTGTGAGGCCTGTAGGTCAAGGTGAAGGTGTGCTGATTAGTGCATGTCCATGGGGTCTTTGGAGGCCACAGAGAGTACAGGTCCTCATCAGAAACCCTCCCAGCAGCAAAGTGTGGCAGGCAGGAGTTGAAGCAGGTGATGAATGTGGCTGTGTTAGTGCTTGGGGACGGTGTGTTTGCTGAGCTGTTGTAAATCAAGTAGCAGAAGCTGGCGTTGCCGACACAAGTACCAGATCTGGGAGCTTGGTTCAGTAAGTGGCTTTTGGCATTGAGTGTACAAATGTAGCAAATCTCTCATATTTTGTTATTCAGGGGTTTGGAGGCCTTCAGTGACAACTGGAGCTCACCCAGCCCTTGGCTATGGAGTCAGCTCAGCTCTCGGCTTCCCTCTCCTGAGCTGCCTCCACCAGCTCGCCTTACTTAAGCCTGTACCTATTGCATAAGCCTCTGGGGATATTTACATAAAGCATAATTAAAAATCAGACATAACATACCTCCTACAAGGAGTAGGATGAGTAGTTGAATGGCATGCACTCCAGAGCAGTTCAGTACCTGGAGATTTTGTCTGGGGTCCCCCTCCCCTCAAACTGAGGTCTTTTAATTTTTAAACTGGGTTTGAAACTCAAAGTAAATACATAGTTTGTTTCAAATTAGCAGTGTTGTCTGTTAAAGTCATTGCTGCATTGTTGAACCTTCCTAACATGGATCTGCTTTGTAAATGGTGTGCACAATGCATCTTTTGACTTCTGAGGTTAATGCAATACTCATTCATTGTATTAGAAACAATGTAAATAGCAGCATTTTATTTACCATAAGGAATAGAAATTCAAAAAGTGGATGCAAATTCAGGTAGATAGTATTAAACAGAAAAGCCTTTTCTCTGAAAAATGTAGGTTTCAGTTTAGCAGTTGATATTTTTCTTTTGACAAGCTCTTTCAAAGTTGAAAGATGGAAGAAAATGTAAAATTTTTATCCAGGAATTATTCACTGATTAGAAAACATCAAGTGATAACATGTTCAGATTTCCAAAAGTACTGAGATGACTCTTCAAGATGCAGAGAGCTGGTTAGTAGGGTGTTCATTTAATTCCCAGTCTGATTAGGCATCTAACTTCCAGAAAAATCCTGGTAGGTATCTCAGTAACTTTGCAAATCTGGCCTGTGGTAACCAGAACAAGCAGTGTAGCTATGGTTAATCCTATTCAATAACATTTTACAGTGAACTGATTCCTAAGGTTTCTTGCAGAACTTGGGTCTCCCTTTAGTTCAGCTTGACCCAGTTGAATACATGACCTAAAATAAATGTCAGCAACTGTTTTCTAATGATAGGTGTAGAAAGTAAAGATGTGAAATACTACTGTATAATTACATAAATATGCATTGCAATCCCTTGGTAAGGAGAGATTTGCCAAATTTAGCAGAACATCTATATTTAGGTACAAATTTGCACATAGGTTTCACCAGTCAACTAGTCACAGTCTGGTGGGGGGTGGTGGGAAGGGTTTGTTTGAGCATTAATGCTGAATCATGAGTTCTTATGTTCTGATTTAAATTGGGGCTACCCAGCTGCTCCCCCATGGCCTTGATATTGGGCAGCTCTTCTGTCTCCTTTCCTGCCTTGGAGGATGCTAAAATCCAGCTGGATGGTGCCATGGGGACATTGTCCTCTGCTCAGGGCTCAAGCCATGCCTGCAACATTCACTTGACAGAAGGGTCAGTGTGGGGGGAAGGGGAATACACAGGCTCTCCTTTTTCTGTGCACACGTGTGGCCTGGCCTTTAAAACTGGGAGCAGCTCCAGAACTGAATTGGGGTGTTTGCTGGAGCCCACAGCTGGAGCTCAGACCCTGCAGGTGAGGAGGCTGCAGGCCTTCAACCTTAGGAATTTTGAGTTCTTGCAAAATATATGAAGATTCCTTTAAAGTATTAAGCTGTTATTGGGGAATAAAAGCGATTCTTGGATTTAAAACAGAGACAAGTCTTGACTTAAATGGAAGAAGAAACCTTATGTTTCTTTCCCACTGAAAACTTCATGAAGCAAGAAAAATAACTCCTGCATCTTGTTTGAGGTCTCTTTGTGGCACTGTTTAAGTGAAGCTCTGAAGCCTCACTCATAAAATGCTTTCACATTTGTCTCCTGCAGATGCTTTCTTCCCTTCCCATGGGCAGCAGCCCATGAGCCATGCAAACACCAACTAAAGGCCTCGTGTAAACCCTATCTTCCTAGTGGGAATGGCCTTCTGCTGGAATGGGATACTGTAAGCAAACCTCAGAAATCAGTGATTTGTACGAGTACTTAGGTAAATTTAGGGGGTTTTTGAATAGTGCCTGGTTTCAGAGGTTATCTCAAATAGAACCTTTCTGGCTGATACCTCATATGACCTTGGGCTATGATAAACTAAACATTACTTTAACTTTGCAATGATACAGATACTTCTTTTTTGTAGCAACAGACTGCAGTAACAAGGTTGCAACCTTTATGTTATAAATCCTCTGCCTCTGACAAAATGGGGTACAGGTGAATTAATATTTGGATTTCAGGGTTAATTTAGTTACGATTATATGCTATAGCTCTAAATACACAGATATATATTGTAATAGAATACAGAGGGTTTGTTTTTGTTTTTTTTTCCCTCAACAAGTAGTTCTCCCTTTTTGTTGTGAAAGTGCAGAGGTTTTATTTTGCATATTTTTGGAGGAAAGCTGAGCAAGTGGAATTTATGGAAATACATCCTATTATAGGTTAGCATCTTCTTTTTACTCCAGCAACTCATTACTTAAAATCTTTTTTCTTACATAATGCTGATTATTTGAAAATTTTATAAAATACTAGAAAATTTTCTCAGTTTTTGTAGTGTTGCAAATCTTCTCAAGAAGTAGAATAGAAAAAGATAGAAACCACTTATTATGATAAAATATAAATAAAAGAATTGTTTCTATGCTGGATCCTGTTACTTCTTTCCTGCTTTTTGTGAGATGAGACCCCTTACTAACTTTGGTCCTTTGCTTTCTAGAGGGAGTTGAGATTTTTTTAAAAATTATTTTCCTCTTTAGCTCTTCCAAAGCATCCCAGAACATGTAGGAAAAATGCTGGAGACTGAGGGGGGTTACTCACAGTTGAATTCTGATGATGTGTTTGCCCAAATGCTGGTGGTAGCTGGGAAGAGATGAGTGTGGCTGGCCCTTCTGGCCAGGAGAGCTTTTCAAAGATGCTTTCCTGCCTACCCATCCTGCAGGAAGAAAATACTCCCTAATAAATAAATAAAAAAAAGAGGATATTGTGGACACTGAGCCAGCAGAAAGTTATCTTATGTGTTTTTAACATTTCATGTTTCAGCATTAGGTTTTAGCTAGGTCCCTAAGTTATTCTTCCTTGCCTTCAATAAAACATAGGGATTACTAATTAACTAAGATTTTCTTCTAGGAAAATCTCTAAATGTGTTGAACTTTTCCCTTTCCAAAACCATGAATTAAACTAAGAGTGTCACAGGGCAAGGTAGGTAGTAAGTCAGTCATATTTCAAACCAAGAGGGAAGGGGATATCAGCATTTGGGTCTGAAAGATCTGCCCCCAAACTGTGATCCTTGGGCATGGTGAATTCTGAGCACCACCTTTTTTTAGAGTATGTGTTCCTCCACAGCCTGAAAGGGAGCCAGAGGGAAAGAGAGTCTCACCCAGATGTTTGGCATATAGGATTTCTTAGGATAAATCCAACAGCTTAGATAAATGCCTTTCTTTTAATTGTTTTAATGAAAGCGTTACATTTTTAAGCCTTGTAGTGCTAAATCTTGAAATTTCAGAGGATCATAGCTAGGGCTGTCTGATAGTTTCTTTGAAATGACTAAGTGATGGCTCAGGAGCTGCGTTGGGGTTTCTGCTACTTTAGCAGTAGGACAGCATGCACAGACCTGTTTATCCAGGCCTTGAAAAGAATAGCTGCCACTAGCTTGTGCTCTGAGAGGGCTAGAAAGCCCAGGATGATTTTTAGTTTGCTATAAGCCTGTAGATAACTTAATTAGTCACTTTAAATGTTGATATTCCTCTGTCTGAAATGTATAGGTTGGCCTGGCAATAGATTATTGAATTAGTATTGTATTCAAGATCCACTTGTATGATTTTTTTTCTATTTAGGCATTGGCCCCTTGGATTGAAAAGATATTTTAAAAGGTCATTTCCAAGAAGGTGGCTTAGAATGCTTCCCATCTTGGTTGGGTGTGAGCTTTTACATCAGCAAACAAATGCATCTATTTTGTCTTAAAAGTTGCCTTCACTTTGTTTTAATGCCTGGGATTTAATACTTGAGTAAGGACACCATCCTGAAAGCCCTGGCTAAATTGATGCAGCCATTCTGTTTTATATTCTAATAAATCAAATACTGAATGACACCTGCTGTTTCTTGGTTCAAGGTGAGGAAAGAAGAGGGGCTCTTTCTGTGGGAATATTAGGTATAAAAAAACCAGATGAGGAGGGAATCCCAGAGCACGTGGGGAAGATGGAGCATTGAAAACATGATTTAGAGTGAACCGAGATAGAATCTGTGAAAATGATGAGTTCTTAGTGCAAGTGGTGCTTATTTTAGTCAAGTTTCCTGGTCTTCATTCAAAGGTTTTCTTTGGTATAAAGTATGTGTCAAGAACTGGCACTAGTAAAGCTACTGGGATTGATGTGAATTTTGAATAAGCTTCAGTTGTCAGTTCCAGTTCTGTAGATGACAGCTCCTTGCTGCAAAAGATTGTTTTGTACGTGGGGAAAATACAGTGATAATTATTTTTGTTTATCAGACATTGAATATGTGATAGCTACAGGCTGGTTTTAACAGCTCTTTGGGTTTTTTCAGTAGTCACTGAGATGAGTAAATCTTTTCTGCTAAACAGAGAAACTTTGTAACATTGCCAGTTTCTTGTACCAAGAGGAGTCAACCTGTGTGTTCTGCCTTAATTCTGTGAGAGTTAACAGGGTGCAATCATGTTGCTTATTGTTGTGAAACAGTGTTTTAATAAAAAGAAATTGTAGTGTTCTTGCTTCTGGAAGATCTATAGATCAGACAGCTCTTTCCAGAGGCATGATAGGATGTAGTTTGGAGTATTCAGAACTACTTAAAAGGCATAGTGTCAGTTGGCTGCTTAAGAGAGAAATCAGGTAAGTGATAAAATTGACATGAACCATTTGACAGCTGCTTGTCCAGGAATGTCTGCTTATGGTTCACTATGAGTACAAGAAAGTTGAAAACCAGGACCAGCAATCTCTGGAAAGGAAGAGTAGTATAAAAGATGAATTCTAATTTATTATTTTATCTGCATGTTTCAAATAATGGCTGTAATTTTGAGAACTGACTGGTGACTTGGGGTGCCAGTGAGACCCTGTGGTGAAATAGCCATAAAGGTGTCAGTCCTTGCTGTCTCTCCCATCAGTTTAGTCAGCTCATGTGGTAACACATCCAGAACATTGCATTTTGTGTGTGGATGTTGGCCTCATGACCCACGCTGTGTGTGTGAGGGCCTTTCCTTTCCTGCAGCAACAAATCGTGAAGTTGTGTCCACCTGTATTTACACTGTATCTATAGCAGCGTCTGCAACATGAACCTGTGTTCTGAAACGAGCTCATGGCAGCCCAGATCCTATAGCTGCTTCTTTCATTAGCTGGTAATTGCTTAATATCTATGGGAAAAAAAGGCTGTCCTTTAGATAATCCTGCCTTCAGTCAGTCAGCTTCCTATTGCAATCAGAGCTAAACAGATTTGCACCTCTTCTCTCCCCAGCTCCCAATCTAATGCCCTGCCTGCAGAGCTGCTGCTGCTGCAGGTGACAGCTCCACTTAAAGGTGGAGTCATGATCAGGTTTATGGCCTCACAGGAGCTGAGATGATCTAATGCTTTTCTGTTTCCAGGAGAATGATTTTCCAGTCAGACCTCTTTGTAAGTCCATGAAATTCAGTAAAGTGGTAGAAAATTATTTGTTTCCTCCCCCGAGTTTTCTCCCTTTTTGATGTTAAAACAACCTGTGAAAGTGTCTGACAGCTGCCTGAGTTGTCACAAGGTGAGCAGTGACTGGAAATGATGCTGCAGGTACTTTATTCTCCCCACTGAGGTGGTGATGTCCCCGAGCACCCTGTACCCCCCATGCTGGCAGGATACTGTGTAATCACAGCATCCATAGTGCTGGGCAATACTCTCTTGGTGATTCACAGGTCATGGTGGCTGCTGTCTTCTTGGGCTGAAACTTTTGGTTTTTAATGGAAGAAACTGTTTTCAGAAATTACAGCTCAAGCCAAACAGAGTGGGTATGGTTTTATATAATTAATTTTGTCTGAATTGGTGTCCCCACTAAATCTATGTTGTTTCTAGGTACTGACTCTAGAGTGCTTCCCTGAAATGTTTATTTTCTTTCTTTAGCTTTGAAGTGCCAATAAAGGACACTGTCCTTAGACCCTGCTGAAAGGTTTTGTGAAAATACCCACATTAGTGTGTGTTTTTAACTCGTCCTTTACTCCTTCTCTTGAAATGGACATGGTTGTGCAGGAAGGCACCTTAAGCAGGTGCAAAAATGTTTGGTTGGGCTGGCAAGGTAAGAGTGTTGAAAAGTGCATTTTCTGGTAAATCAAAACCAGGCCTTGTGGTGGTGGTAAGTCCACACCAAGGGGGTAGTGCTGCACTTACTCGTGGCAGGGAGCATCTAAGAGTGTCACTTCAGGGACAAAGTCATTCACTTTACTTTCTCCTTGGAATAATTATTTTTAATGATTTTAATCGCTGACATCCTTTATATGTGGAATTTCAAGGGGTTTGATGTCAAATTTGAAATACAAACTAATTTTCAGTCTTAGTGCTATGTCCTGTCACTGTTCCCCAAAATTTTTAGAGCAGGATTGCAAGTGTTAATTCAATATTGGCACTCAGTTTAATTAAGGACATGACAACATGAACTGTTAGAGGTCTGGTTTATCAGAAAAAAACACAAGAACTTTCTGGTGTGATCCTAATACAGCATTGCACATGTTTTTAATTATGGCATGAAAATGTCCAAATGGAGTTATAGAAGTAATTAGGAAGGGTTTCCTAGCACAAAAGAGAAACTCAGGCAGTCATTTATTTGCATTAAAAATAGAAGTTTAGGAGTCCCAGTCAAGAGCTGGGGTCCTCATTATTTGTAAACACAAACAGAGCAATGAGTATTGTTACCCCCAAGTATTGTTCATAGTTCAAGTGGTTCCCGGAAAATACAAGTTCAAGGAAATAATTTAACAGCACCTTTCTCTTTCCTATCTATACTTTTTGGAAAGGCAGTCTTCCCAGGAGCACTAGTGTGGCACAAATGGAAGGAGAAGGTAGAGGGAGCTGTCTCTGCTGCTGCCCTTGCCTGCAGGAGGAGGAGAGAAGGGTGCTCTTCTGCTACCCAGGAAGCTTTTCCATTCTCTGTAGCCTGTCAGGAGCAGGCTATTTGTGAGCAGGTCCAGGCTATTCTGGGAAAAGTACTTTGCAGTAGTGCAACATAAGGAAGATCAGTTTAGATTTAATATTAGAAATGTGTTGTAACCCTGCACGTCATTGTCCATCTCACCAGAATTACCAGCGTTAGTGGTGATGTTGGTGCCTGCAAAGTCCCTCTGCATCCCCCTGACCTGCAGTAAACTCAGTCCTGGTGTTAACAGATAAACACTGATGGAGCTGCTCTGGAGGGAGGAACCAGGGGTGTAACTGGATCTGCAGAGCTGGGAGGCTGCTGCAGTCCTGGCAGAACTTCAGGCAAGGTCCATCCTTGCTGTGGAAGAGCACGAGACACACGGTGTGGTGAAGCCCTGCCCCCGAGTCCCGTGCAGCTCCTTGGCTTTTGGCTGGGAAGGTGAAATTGTTTTGGCAGTTAGAATAATATCTTGAGTCCATGTGTTCCTAATGAGCCTTCCCAAGTAAGATGCTTATTAACTGCCCAAAGCAGCTCGCAAAATAATCCAAAAATAGCACAGTGACTGGTTACTCTATCACTTTGCTGCAGATCTGATTAGGATAGAGCAGAGTGCCTAAATTTTGCCACATGAGCAGTATATTATGTCTTCCAGGAATGCTAACATGAAATATGTTTGGATTTTTTACTTGCTTGTTTTGATTTTTAGTGAAGTTTATTTTTTGTTTAAGAAGCCAGATTTGTTTGGTATATTTGGGATAGTTATTTTTTTTAAAAAAATATTATTAATATGTGATCACTATAGGTCCCTTCCATTCACAAAAGACACCTTATCAATTAGGTAACTTCTCTCTCTGCTATTAGTGATAGGATATCCAACTGTTCATTCTCCCTAACTTTGTCTTAGTGTGTGAGAAACTGCATTTACAGAAATTTCAGACATTCTGAGTTGAAAATACATTGAAGTTTATTCTGGGAGACTGGCGGTGGTGCAACTATTTTAACATTTTGCATATGAATTTCCAGTATTTTCACACTCAAGTTATATTTGTTTTGTGGGTATATTATTAAGCTCTTACTAAAAAACAAAACAAAAACTAAAAATTGATGCTCAACATGTGCAGTAATAATGGAAGAATCTGCCTTCCAGTGATACAAAACTATGATGAAAATATTGTATGTGAAGCAAGATTTTTTGTGAGGTTTTAAATGTGCAAGGTCTCTGGAAGTGTGGTTGCTGATGTAAAAAGCTGAAAGGCAGGAAGAGTTAAAAAGAGTTGTGAAAAGAGCAGACTGCACCAGTACTACCCAACTTGTATTTTTAAGTAAAAACTGTGTGTGTAATTTACTCTAATTAGTAGTGTTTGCACAATCATTGTTAAAAAGACAGCCTTGTTTAGAGGTTCCTGTAAGCAAAATGTATTCCCTCTTGGGGGGAGAGAGGTTCCTTGCATGCTGAGTATTTGTAAATGCTGAATTAACACTGATTTAGGTTCAGGAGATGGATTGTTACCTATAATATGCAGTAAATACATCCCAGTGAGCTTGGGCTGGCAGCAGTAGAGGAGAAAATGGTCCATATCTTTCCCAAGGTGTCAAAACCATAAAGTTTTAGAATTTGCAGTAGGACAGCTTCTGGCAAGTTGCTGCAAGGCTGCTGTGCTTCCCTTGGCTGAGGATTGCTTGGCTCTTCTCAAGGCTGAACCCTCAGGCTTGCCAGGAGCCACTGAGTGTTCCTGCAGTGTTTGTTGTTCTCAAGTGCAGTTGCTTCAGTGGTGGGTGACATTTTTACTCCTCTTGGTATGTCCTCAAAAGGGAGGACTGCTCTTGAATGTAGTGGTGTAGTTGACAAAGAAAAATGTCCACAATAATCTAAAAAAAAATCTTGTATCTAGTTCTCAGCTGTATGTAATGAGTGGTCATGTACACACAGTGGGAATTTCTGCCCTTCACCAGATCACACAAGCATGTTGCAATAGGAATAATATTTCCATCATATTAATGCCTTGTGTAGTCTTGTGGGAAAAAATGAAAAACCCTGACATACTCATGTAGGTAAGGGTGAATTTTCCCAGAGGTCAGTTTTGCATCAGAGCTCATGAGAGCAGGATGTCTTTAAGCTGGCTATGGACTAATCTAGAATTTGAGTTCTGCTGAGGGGGCTCTTACTGTGGGGATGCATTTTGCTGTGAGGTCTAAATAGTTCTCCTTTGTTTGTAGTACAAATGTGTATCACTGGTTTAGGTCATTAATTTTCTGTTTGTTTAATGTTCAACTCTTTCTTGCCATGACAGTTTTTTATTTTAGGACCATTGCTTGGACTAACCTAGAAATCTTGCTTCTCTGAGCACCAAATCAGAGCCTGCTGCCTTACCTTTAATATTTGTGTCTGGCTGGGATCACAAATATCCACTGAGATGTGGGCCTCATGTTTGGTGTTTCTAAAAAGTCATACTTGCACCCTGATTCCCATTATATTCCAGTGTTAGCATTTCCCTGGCACACAGGGCTGGCTTGGACACCAAGGGATAGTGTTACAGCCATTTACATATCAAAAAAGGGGAAGAAATGAAGGAACCCAAGTTGCTCTTGAATAGCAGTGCTCTGTGCTGCTCCCAGATCCTGTTAACATTGTTCACACAATGGAACACTTAATGAATTTGCAGATGGCCTGATTTGATTTTTTTTTTATTATTATTTTTTTTATTTTTTAATGTAAATTTTCCCTTTCCAGGGGAAATGAGACAGTAGTTTTCTGCTGGGGTGAGAAAAACAGGGGGAATTATTTTGGGGAAAACTGAGAAAGGAAGATGAGACTGGGGTATGAAGTGGGAGAGGGCAGCAGTGGCTGAATAACAGGAATGTCTCATTTCTACAGCAAATCTAAGGCACCAATAGTGTTGGTACAGATACCAGACAACATCTAATTAGGAAATAGTGTTTTTGTCTTAAAATATTACTGAAAATGGAGGAAATGATGTCTGAGCTTGGGAGATTCTGAAATGTATCTCTGCTCTCATTAGAGTGTGAGTCAGGTATCCTCCTTGTTTACTCTGGCAAGCTGTCATAAAACTGCAATGTGTTATGTTGAGTAATTCCATGGATTTGTGTTTGGAGGTCACGTGGGGCACTGGTGGGACAGCATTATTGCTGCTTGGTTGGAATACCTGCCTGCTTAATCCTTCTGCAGATCTGTTCTTGTCCAAAAAGCAGAGCAGACTGGGGTAATGCTGAGTGCCAGCTTGGAAACAGATGTTTTGGTGTTGAGTTTTGGTCAACTCTTGTGTTCTTCCTCAAAGCAAACAAAATACCTCTACCTCTTCAAATTACTTTTAAAAGAGAAATGAAAGGCATCTCTAAAACATTCCTGGCACTCAGATAGGTCCAGCTGAACCAAAATCATTACTGGTGGCTTTCATTAATAACATGGTAGATGAGCTTCTGGTGGCAAAGATATTACAGCCTCTTGTGGCTGCCTGCTTGGGTGGTTAACTGTGCAAACATGCATAACATTTATTCAGTATTTAATCTGAGTTAACCTTCCTGTATTTAAGGTGTTTGAAATTGTATTTTTTGCAATTTTTTTTAATGCAGGGTTTTTTTTCTTTTGTGATTTTAACTACCTCTTCAGTGAGTTGACCAGATTTTTTTTGTCGTTTTGTCCTATGTTCTTGGCAGTTAAAACACAATTATGATAGTACATTTAGATTATTTTTGTGGGATTTATTTTGGGTAATATTTTAGATTTACTTTAAAGCTTCAAAAATGATAAAATTGTTTTTCTCACTTGACAAACAGGTCGAATCATTTATTTTGGACCAAGAAGATCTTGATAACCCAGTACTTAAAACCACATCGGAGTTATTCTTATCGAGTGCTGCAGAAGGTGCGGACTTGAGAACTGTGGATCCAGAAACACAAGCAAGACTAGAAGCCTTACTGGAGGCAGCAGGTACTTTCCTTGTCTAGTTCTTTTTCTGAACATGACTTGTACACAGATCTGGCAGCACATAAGTTTTGACACTTGTGAAATGTTCAGGAGTCTGGAAATTTCTCATGACAAGCAGAACATGGAAAAGAAGCTCATAACTCTTACAAGTGTTGCAAGTTGCTTGCTCCACTCTTTCTGAACATACAAAGTTAGAAAAATTAATTTGGATTAAATGTTAATTCATTGACTTGACATATGTTACCAGCAGGAGAATTAATGGGGAGAGACTAGAAGGAAGCAGACTTGCTAAAATGACTTTTTTTCCTGCTGCTTTGGTCAATATATAATTATTCATTCATTATTCTAGAAATTTACAGGTAAAATGCTTTTAAAGGTAAAATACATTTTTCTCTGTTTTAACTTTCACAAAAGCATTTTCAAATTCTGTAGTTCTGAGGTATCACTGTTGGAAAATACATATTAAACATTCCTGTTTTGGAACCAGACCTGATGAACATAGTTGCCTCTACATTTATTAGCTTAAGAGTGAAAGCTTGACTAATTCAAATCCTCCTACAATTTGTGACTGGGGTGTTTGTAATGGATTTGGAAATTGATTATTAGTTTCAAAATTCCAAGGACAGAAAGATATAAAATCCCTGCTTTGAAACAAATCCCATTTGATCATCACAGGTGTATACTCAGACTTGTAGTGTAGAAAATTGGAGATTTCAGACCTTACTTTGGAACACTTAAAGAGCTTCATAAAATAGCACTTATTTGCAGGTGTTTAGATGCTAAGCTGTGTACAGTGCTAAAAGGAGAATTTTATTCTGACAAAGCAATAGGGGCAGGGATTTGGGATTTGGGTTCTCTTTGTGTTTTGGATTTGAGAAAAACCCAACTTAGAACACAGCACAGCTTTTGTCAGCAGGAAGTTGCAGCAGCATATCTGCTGTAACTCTTGAGGACCAAAGTGTGTTTTGTGGGGAAGACAGGCTGTTCCTGGGATGCTCCATGCACAAAATGAATTTGAATAATTTAGTCCCCTTTTTAAGTGCTTTAAAAAATAAAAATCAGTTCCTTTTATGTATCTGGTGGCTGCTGTGTCCCAAAGCCTAATTCTGGCTTTACAAATTGCCAGTCAATCTGACTGGTCTTATGGAGCAGTGCTGGTGCTGCAGTGCTCACAGGGATCTCACAGTATTTGACATATCTAGGAGGTATCTTTGCTGCTTGTAACACCTGTGAGAATGCTGTCTTCAGATTTCTAAGCAGTAGTTGGGTATTTGTCCCCAGGATTGGACAATTTGTTTTTTAGCTGAGGTTTCCACGTCTTGGTTTTCCCAAGTACATGAGCAGAGTGGAAGGAATCTGGAAAGGAGAGCAAATCAAAAAAAGGCGTGCCTTTGAGGACTTCATATATCTCTCTAAAAAGACTGGACACAATTAATGCCATTTTGATGAATGTGTGAGATCAAAAGGGTGAAAATACTCTGGGGGAAGTTCTCTAGTTAAGCTGTACTTGTCTTTCCCACTGTGGATTGGAACACTAAAAATATCAGGCTAACCTAAAGAAGATGCTGTGAATCTGGTAATTCATTAATAAAAGCCATAATTTGACAGTGATTGAAAAAGAAGCTAGTGGTTTTGGGAGATGCTCTAATATCTTTGCTGGATTTATCTGCTTGATTTGGCTGAAAATACCCTTTTTAACCCTAAGTGAGCTTCTAGGCTTCCATCATGGCAGCCTACTGTTGGGCCTTTGTATTCTTTTGCAGCTTGGCAAAAGCAAGTGATTTCTTTTAGTCACAGTTCAGTCCTCAGTGTTAAGGATAGCTTGGAAAAAGTAGATGGCAGAACTATGGCTCAAACACATTTAAGGTCTTGTCTGTAGTTCCCAGGCATAACTTGGCCTTGGTTGTGATTATCCCCCTGTGATAGGCTTGATTCCACCTTACAACCTAGAGGAAAATCAATCTTGTGTTCAGTGTCTTGGATTTCTTGGGGTTTCTCACATGCCAGGTTTGTGGCTGTGTCATTAGGATTTTAATGAGTATGACTTGCAAAACTAGTTTGGCTCATTCTTCCTGAATCCTTTAATGCTCAGATCTCACATGGACATGTTGTTTATTAGTTCTGGAAGGTAAGTTCTAGCAACTGCAGCCACATGGGATATTATTCTTCAAAGTACTTGTGCAGAAGTGGTTTTCAACTATTTGTTGTGTACTGTAGGACTTGTAGGAGTTGTGTTTTGTTTGTAAGTAGCTGTCTTGATTTGAGAGCTGCTGCACAGGTGAGTGCAGAAGCCAGAGGTTATTTGAACTGCTTGAAAATGTTTTTAGAGGTTGTATTTACCCACCATGAGAGTGCTGGGTTTTTTTTCACTTGCTTGTTCGACTTGCTTATTCTTTTTCAAGGATTGTGGATATTGAAGGTGAGAACCTTAAGCCAAATTTTTAACTAGAGTGTTGTGTCTCACTCCCTCTTGGCATAGCAGCAGCTACACACTTGTACATACCCATGTCCCCACAAACACAGATTTCTTGTTTTTCTCTGAAAACCTGCCTGATTAGCTTCAGTTTAGACAACCATACTTTATTCTGTGAAAGAACGGGCACTTTATTAATGAACAACTACCTTTAAACAGCTGTCAGTGTTTGTATTATTTCACAAAAAATAGTTCTACAATCTGAAGATTAAGGCACCATTGTAAATACCAGTTGTTTCCACCTTCAGAAGCTGAAAATAAGATAAAACAGTTGAATCCTGTTGTTTGGCAAGTTTTAACCTAAACAAACCAAGTCTTGTATATCTTACTTCAGTTTAACTCCTATTAGCAAAGAAGGGATTTATAGGTAAAATAACCTATAGAATGAGAACCATCCTGCTTGGAGGATGTTTCCATTTTTCAAGCTGTAATTAGACAGATTATTGGTATTCTGAGAGTGGAGTTCTGTTCTGCACTAGAAACATTTCGCTCCGCTGTTAATTAGGCTACTGTTGATTTCTTAAAATAATATTTCAGCTCTGAAGAGTCATGATTCATGTGTGGATCTTCAGTAAGAAAGTCTATTAAATGCCCTTTTTAGGGACAGTAGTTGACAGCTGGAGATGAGAGCTCTTTGCTACTGGGAATGAGTGGTTAGAGTGCTCAGAGCTCTTGCTCTTCTCAGTGGGTTCCTTGGGGGTCCTCAACATGTGTTGGTAAAAGGTCAAAGGGGGAAATTCCAACAGGTTAAACCCATTTAATTTTCTGTTCCTGACTAGTATCAGCATCAGGAAGGGGAAATGACTAGCTTGTGTTGTGCAGTCCTCTTTCTGCAGGTTGTTTTAGAGGATAGAGAAAGGTGTTGGTTCAGGCATGTGGCCAAATAAAAATCCTGGAGCCCCATTTGGCATATTCTACACCGAAAACACAGATTTCTATAGAAAGTTGTGAAATGTCAAAATGTTAATCCCTGGAGTTAAAATACCCTTGTTGATAGTGTTTCAGCATGGCTTGGCTGAGTTTTCTGGGAAGCGACATAGAGTGTTACTGAACTGCTTTTTGACTTGAGGAAATAGCTTGGGTGCCTGTGTCCCTACCAGCAAAGATTTTAAGTGTGTTCCTTCTCAATCTGAACATTGAAACACTTTGACAATGAAGCATCAAAAAAAAAAAAAGATGCAGAAGAAAGTGGTAAAGAAACTTCAGCTGCCTTTGGAGGACGTGATGTTCCTGTTGAGTATCTACACAGGGAGGAGTTCTGTAAGCAGTGAGTTCTTCAGGACTCCCACTATTGTTTGCAAAGAGGCTTGTGAGGAAAATATTTTGAGAGAGAGAATGTTGAGCCAAAGGTTTGTTTAATGAAACATGTGAATAGTCCATCCTTATATTCAAACAGGGAGCAGAGTTATGCACATCCTTCTTTTTTGATGAAATACAGTATTAAAGGTGTCTGGAGACCCTCACAAATGATTTGGTGTTTTTGAGACTTTGAGGGATTAATTGTTGTGTAAATGGTGAAAGAGAAATCGAGTTCTAATAATGTGTCAGTTAATACCTGTGAATTTCAATAGTTCTTTCAGGCACGAGGGCCTGATACTGGTCTTTGGGAAAGCTAATAGGGTGATGGTGAGGGAATAGGTTATGTATTTTGGAACTGGGAAAGGCAAAAAGTAGAAGTGATCACTTGCTTAGCAGAAATATAGAACAGGGTTCATAATATGAATGAGCCTAGATGAAATCTACCTGCTTTAGGATAAACTGAAAGGTTAGAGCAGATTCAGCAATTGTGAAATTGAGTGCTTTCCTCTGTGTGTATTTCTGTTTCCTCACTTGCCAACCTATTGACCAAACCTCCTTTTTTTTTTTTTTCTTGTGATGTGACCAAACCCATTCATTATTCACTAACAGGGGTTACCAGGGAGTGAGCTGTGCTCTAAAAGAACAGTGCCAGAGAGGCACAGCTTGCTTTCATCCTGCATCCGAGGGAACCCTTGGAAAGTGTCAGAGACTGGGCTAGAGAAATTCTTTGATCGTGTTATTTATGATGAATAAGATTCATGTGTGGACTTGGTGTTTCTTTTCTTAGGGCTGATGAGTAACTAAGCTGTGATTTAAATGAAGGTGAGCATTAGAAACTTAATATCTGAAGGGTTGTCCAAACTCCACTTGAAACTGTAGAAGTGGGGGTCTGCAGAAAACAGATTCATGTTTGTCAATTTATTGGTTGCACCTCTGTACTTGTGGAATACAGGAAATGCATATCTAGATCTGTATTGGTGTTATGAAATAAAGAAAGAGAAGCAGGGTCTTTTTTTGGGGTGGGAATCAGGATTGCTGGCATTTGAGCAAAGATATAACTTCATTGTAAAAACGTTGCAATATCAAATTGTAAGGGCTATTAGCCTCTTTCAACATGGCCAAAATCTTACCTTAGTCCAGTTATGTGATGGATTATAAACCAAGAAAGGCTTTTCACCATAATTTGATCTCATCTAAAATACTTGGTGTTACATGGACACAGTATACCAAATAAGGGAAACAGTTTTCACTAGGACAGTCTGAATAGGCTTCATTGTAGGTGTTTCTTTAGAGATCAAAGCTGCCCTGCCATTGAAATCTTGTTAACTGGAAAGCTGCTGCCTTTTGAGATATTGGCTCATTACAATGACTTCCTCATTTTCTTTCTTCACCATCTAAAGATTCAGAGTGGGAAGGAATATATGGTAGGTGAAACATACAGATTTGTTGTGCTTTTGAGTAAGTTGGATAAACTGAATTGTGTGCATGTAATTGAATTATTAATATTATATCTCTCTGAGATTTTGCATGATTTAAATATTTTTTCTATTCTAGTAGGCTTTTAGATTAGAAAAAGTCTAGTCTAATCTGCTCTCAGTCAAATTAACTTCCATGCTTTGACAGTGTGTTAAATGTATCAGCTTCATATTTTTTAGCTGTTTTCCAGATGGATATTGCTGTGAAGAACAGTCTCATTGTCATAACACTTAAATTGCTGCCTTTAGGTATCAGATGGCTAAGTTACCTTCCCAGCTCTGAAAGCTTTACTTCTGGAGTTCTTTGGAGGAGATGATTTTAACCTTTCTTCAGAGGGGATGGGGAGTGGGAAGAGACAAGATAAAAACTTACCAATTTTATTTTGTGAAGTATAAAATTTGGCCAAGGTTCTCCTCAATCTCTCAAGTTGCCTACATATTTCTATATATCTGTGTGTGTATGTCAGAGATAGTCATAAGTAATCAGCAAGTTCTTCATGATTGTACCATAAACAATTTGTGCAATCCTCCTTTTATAAAAATTTTTTCAGTTCTGGATATAGTTTTTAATAACTTTTCCTGTATATTTTCCTTCTGCTATATTTTATCTTTCATGCAAGTTGGCTTCTTCTTTAAGATAAAACACCCCTTTCTCTCTTGTTCCAGTATGAGGAACATGTTATTGCTGGTTAAAAACATTTTCCCATTCAGTATTGTTTTCAGGATTTCTTCTTGGAGCAGCCTCTGCCAAAAGGAATGTAAGGAGAATTTGGGGGTGAGAGAAGCAGCAGTGCTTTACTGACAGAGGTGGGATGTACCCAGTGCAGAGTTTTTCACTTTGGTCCATGTCCCTGCCTCCTCTCTCAGCACATGGCTGTGGTGTGGTGCTGTCCTTGGGATGCTGGGATGGAGGGGATGGGAACTGAAGCAGTTACTGTTTTTGGAAGTTTGAGTTCACCATAATGTGACTCTTCTCCTGAACTGTGTCAGGAGAGAGTGAGGAAGGACTGAGGAGGTAGACAAGCCTCCATCTCTTGCTTGTATCTTCTGTAAAAAGAGTCTTAGTAGTTTATAAAAAAACCTCAATTACACTGCCTTGAAATCTGTTAGCTTTTCTTATTGTTATCTGCATTTGTCAGTCATGTAGTTTCCTTAGCACATGGTAAAATCAGAGTTTAGAAGTGTTCAAAAGAGAGTTTCAGTATTGGCTGGATGCTTTGGGGTGTGCAGGTGATTGGATCTGAATCAGTCTATCAGATTTCCCTTTTTGGGATTTTTTTTTTTTAATGTTCTGTAGCTTAATAGTTCTGTAGCTTAATATTCAAGTGTGGCAGTAACCAGTGCCAGCCACTTAGCTCCATACTGGACTAACTGGTAAGTCAGGTTGGTAGTCTGGATGTAGAGCCACTCCTCCTGGAGCTGATGGAAATGTCCTGGGAGGAGTCATTGCATTGGAGCAGGGCTGTTTGTTGCCAAAACAGTCTGGGTCATGCTCTGTGTCTGGGGACACCTGAGAGGAGTTGCCTGAGCTCTTGGGGTGGGCTATAACACATCTGTCTATAACACTTCTCTCAGTTTTATACTCTTATTAAATATTTGGGGTCTTTTAAAGTGTCAGAAGTAACAGATTTACTGAGTCATCAATACTTTGCAGTGTAACATGTGAATTGATTGGTTTTTTTAAAGTTGTTTACTCAACTTTGACAAAATGTTACTGTTGTATATTTAGGAAGTAATTATAAACAAGTTTCTAAGAGAACAAATGGTAATATAGTCTATGCATAGGGTAAATGATTAAGTTCTACTTATTTCTAGAAAGTCAAGCTAGTTTTCACCAGATTAATGAAAAACAAAATATGTGAAATATACTGCCACTAATCTTTCATTCTGCTTATGGAAACAAGTGGCTTTTTTTACAGTGGGGTATGAGCATCTTCATTTCCTGATAGAAATTATTTTGTGCTGTTTTACAGACCTTACTTTGAAAGCTAAGAACTTCAATCTCTAAATTTAAAATGAGCTGTAATATATTAAACATCTTGCACAAAAAGGCAGGTCATACTCTTTGTGCACATGAATTATTTAAATACTTGAAGATTCAATACATATACTAGGATATGTTAAAAATTATTGCATTGCATAAAATGATCCTGGTTGTATTCATCAGGAAAGTAGTTGGTGTGGGAGCAAAATGCACAGTGCAGTTCTTCAGGGACTTTTCCCCCTGTGTAATAAAATTTGCCTCCAAACCAAGAATTGTTAACTTGTCATTTAGGCATCACCTTTTCCTGAAATTCTGTATAGCTTCTTAACAGTTTTTCAAAAATTTGGCTGAAAAAAGTCTCAGAAGATTCAGTTTTATCTTCTTCTCTTCCTTCTCCCCAGGCAAATTCAGCTGTGCTTGTGCCATTCCTGACAGGTGGCTTTAGGAACTGGGTAGACAGACAATCTCCAGTGCTGGAGGCTCCAGAGCATGCCAAGCCCACTGCAGTCCTTGGGATGAGAAGGTTTTTTGGACTGCCAGTCCTCAGTTTTATGTACTGAAATATGTAACTCAAGGGTGAAGGGAGCACTGAGCTGCTTCCTTTGGAAGAGCTTTGTGAGGGAAGGAAGATGCAGTAAAGCAGTTAGTGGTTTTTAGTTTGTGTCTGCTTGTTTAATGCATTTATCCAAGTTCAGTGTTCCTTTTTCCAGTGCAGCCATCCATACCCCACCCTCAGTTATCTTTTTTCTTTTTTTTTGTGTTTTTTTCTAAATAATCTCTAACCTTTCTCTGCCCTTAACTCATGTTCTTTAGACTTTCATCTTATTCTCCTCTGGATTCTCTGTACGTGATCTCTGTTCTTCATAACTTTATGCCCCAAATGAGTCGTGTTACTGAAGCTGAGCTCTATTGATGCATGGAGAGAGGAGTGTTATTTCATCTGTCCTGCAAGCTGTGTTTTGTTTACACATCTCCATTTGTTGTCTGCCTTTTGCCTTTGGTTTGCAAGTTGGATTTGTCTTTAAATCTACCACTACTTTTCTGAAGAACTGTTACAAATTATTCCATGTTTGTACATTTGATTATTCCTGTGTGTGCAGTTGACTATCCCTGTGTATCTGTGTATATGTGTTTGTTTTTTTTCTGATACACATGTTTGAATATATCCTTTAAAAAAAAACTTCACAGCTCAGGATCATTATAAAGGCTAAAATTGTGTTTTTGCTTTCAAATAATTAGTTGGCTTTTGAGTAGTAAGAGGAAGACCACAGCAAGCAAGAATGTTCTAACCAACCTGTCCTGACTTCCAGCTGGTTTTGTCTAGTATTGCCAAAACCAAGGAAGCAGCATGTTTTGGAAGTCTCTAAAGTGAAAGCAGGAAGATTTACTAATGAAAGAAGAAGAAACTTGCACTATGGCTGTGCTTTTGCCTATTAGCCTTCACTTACAGCAAGAGCACCCAGTACCTAATCCTCCCCAGCTGTAGAGACACAGCAAGAGGTAGAACAACTTCATTTTAGTCTTTACACAGATTAAGAGCAAAGTCCTGGAGGAAATAGTGACAGAAGTTTGTTTGGTAGAATCTTAATTGGCTGGACTTTCCCATCCTCACTACTGGAAACAACTCCCTCCATTGGATTCGTGCTTGTTACGGTTTCTCTCTGCATTGTGCTCTGAAGAAACTCAGTAAAACTTGTTCTGTGTGGTGCTGTGACCTCTGATGGACAAAGTCTCCCATCTGAAGCACCACAGCTTCAGAGATGTGGAGCTGGGTGAAAATACATCTCTTCCCTTTTGTTTTTAAAACTGCAAGAGGATTCTGCAAAAAATAAATAGATGGGATGACTCCCCCTGGGATGTTCTTGTAGAGGGGTGTTAGCAGTAGATGGGTGTGTTCTTTCTTCAAGTTGGATCATGGTAAAATAAATTCCATATTTTCTTTCTGAAGACTATACCTGGTTTTTGGTAGTTTTTTTGGTAGTTTGGTACTCTAATCTACTGTGGCATTCTCAAAGGTCTTACTTCCAGGATCTTTAGTTATGCAGCATGTATGTAATGATGACAGTATGCTGAAAGGCTGTGGATCATTTTAGGCAGAGGAGAGGGTTTTATGAAGAGTTTCTCAAATATTCTGTTTGAGACATGAATTTATACACTAGTCTGTGCTATACACCATTAGTTTGGTGGTTGTTTTTTTAAAGAAGTGGTGCACTTAATCACTCTCTGAAAATACTCAGTATTTTGGCTTGCTTTGCCATTCATAGTTACCATAAACTGGGGACTAAAACTCTGTGAGCTTCTCAGTTAGCTCAGTGATATTACTGGCACTCAGTTTGCTCTTAGATCTTTGCTTGAAAATGTATTAGTATTATTTTCAAATGTCTTTTTCCCAGATAGTCACTGAGTACTGTGCTGAGTTGCTTTGTGATTCAGGAAGGCAATTTCAGCCCATTGGGGCTCAGTTTGCCACAGACTGTCAGAAACTTTGAGAAGAGTTCAAGTGGGTTGTTTATCTATAAATAGCACTCAAATGTTACTTGAGTTTTTGCCTTCCTGCATCTCTGTTGTGCAGGGGGATAATATCCTGGAGTCAGTCTTCACAGGAATGTGGTGCTTTCCCTTCCTTTAGGTTACTCAAAAAGCAGAAAGTAATTCTTCTCTCTTCCCCTTGTCCCACTAAATAGGTGGAGTGTCTGTAAAGTAACTTGATTTCAAGGGACTCAAGCCCTAAAGAGGATGAGACACAAAATACTGAGCTGAGTTAGAATGCAAGAAGTCAAAAACAGGAATTCTGTGCACCTTTCTCAGTATGAATCTTTTTTTTTTTCTTCTCTTGATGTTTCTCAGGGATATGTGAGGTTTTTCTTTGGTCCGTACCCTCTCACTGTGGATAGTGCCATTTCCATGTTCCTCCTTCCCTAGTTTCAGTAGCAGTCATAGCTCTTTGACATCTATCTTTCAGATTCTTGGAGCCAAGAAATTGTCAGACTTGAAATGAGAAAATCTTTCTTTCTGATAAGCCAGGAGAGGGAGAACCAGGAAATGAAGATTAATTGCCAACTATTAGCTGTGATATTTTTCTGTAAAATAATTAAATTAAATGTGTACATTTTTCCATGTTTGATGGCACAAATTAAAAAATTTGTAGCTTTCTTTACAGAGGTCATAATTTCTGCTTCTGGATCACTTAGCAAGTTGCCACCTTTGTAGTTGTATGGATAAATATTGTATGCACTACAATCTTAGGTCAAAATAAATTCCCCAAGAGTGACTTAGGGGTTTAAAACCACTTTGTACAGGCACACAGAAGCATTTAGATTATTTCTTCTCTTCTTTGACATACAGGAGTGTCCGAGCTGATGCCCAAAGCTCGGAATTTGAGCGGAGCTCCTGTGATTCTGGGTGGGTGATGGCAGGTCCCTGTGCCTGGTGCCACTGGATGTGCTGGGATGTGCTGGGATGCTCTGGAATGCTCTGGAATGTGCTGGGATATGCTGGGATGTGTGTGCTCACGCTCTGCTGGGCAGCTGGGAGCAGGTGACTGCCCGGCTCAGGAGATGTGCTGACACTGCTGTTTAACTGTGTCCAAACAAAGCCAGGCGAACAATTCCGCCCGTGGCTGAAGTTTTCCCTTAGCTAATCACAGCAAAGTTGGCAAGCGTGATACAACCAGCAGAGCATTTGTTTAAAGTCTATAAGTATAAAATGGGCTTGAATGCTCTGGTGCTGCAGCCCTGGGGAAGGTGTGGAGGGTTTGTGGCAGGAGGAGATAGCGAGGGAGGGAAGAAAAGACTGGCAAGGGAAGAAGCATTGGGCACCCAAGTAGTTTGCTGTGGTTTTGCTGCTGTGGCAACTCATTCTGGGTTTTTGCTGTCTTTTATCTGTGTTAAGGGTGGGGAAAAAATTAATTAAAAAAAATCCCTGACTTGGTCATTCAAAAAAATTTCAAAACTAAGTGCTAAGCTCCTATTTAACTGTGATATCCAGTGTAACTCCCATTTAATCCTAGCAAAGCACCAGAGCAAATTCAGGTTTTTCAGAGTCATGTCGACAAACCACTGTTTAATCTGATTCTTTTCCTTTAAAATTTGAATTAAAGTTAGTACTGTGTTTTAAATATTTTTCTCAAATCTTACATTTTCTTGCAATCAAAAACAAGTTGGGAAGATCTTAGTTGCCAATGGGTAAGAATGCTTTTTCCATTAAAAAAAAATAAAAACCAAACTAGAGCAAACCCCAACAATTTAGTGGAGCTGGTAGAAATAGTTATTCTCAGACAGAACTGGCAGTTGTTTTCACTGTGATATTGCTTCTGTCCTGATTGTAGTTGTTGTTTTAGAACACAAGGTAACCTAAGAGTCAGAGCTCTCACCCACCTGCTGTGAGATGGGTGGAAAATCTGCTGCTGCTGAAGTACATCTGTAATCAGGACACCAGAGTAATCCATGATACTTCCATATAAACTATATGCAATAGGTCTGTGGGATCAAAGTGCATTTGTTTGAGTGATCAGCATGGTTTTCTGCACATATATGATGAGTGTGTCTGCAAGTCATGGTTCCTGTAAGGAGTCAGCAGGGTGGAGGGTTGCATCTGGGAACTTGTTGCCTTGTAATGAGGCAAATGTTTCTTTGATAGAGATTTAATAGAAACAAAATCTTGAAAAATTGAAAGGTTGAATTTCTTTATGAAGATGCTGGATTAGGAAACAAACATTTGGAACAAACATTGTGAATGAGTGATGGGAAGGTGAGTGAAATGGGTGAGGTTGTTTAATGGCTGTTTGATGTCACAGTCAGGCAGTAATCTTGTTCCTGCATGGTTTTCTCTCCTCTTACCAGTTCTGGAGATGCCTAGAAAGATCTTTTGCTAGTCAGACTCATCTTGCTGTGCTGTGCTCCCTCTTCTTTCCCCCAGTGCAAGGGCAGTGGGGAAAACATGGGGAGAGGAGGAGCACAAGGTCATCCTTCTGGAAGTGGCCAAATGTTAGATTGGCACAGAAATACTGATGTTATTTTAGCTTTAGGAAAGGTAATTTAATGTTCATACCTGAGAGAAAATGGATGCCTAATGAAAGCTTGGAAAAAGTCAAACAGACAGAAAAATTGAGAGTTCTGCTGTAGCAAAGTCTGGCATGGTCAGGATTTTAAATAAGATGAGGAGTTTTGAAGAGGTAGCTATGTGGATAATTGTTCTGGTATTATTCTCTCCTATTTGACCTCTCATATGGTAACAAATCTCTGCTAAAAGGTTTAAACCCATCTTTTATTTCAGTGTTCTAAGCTAAAATATGTCTGGTGTGATAAATATTCCATATCTGTCAAATACCTGTATTCTTCCTTGCATTCTGAAAACAAGGGAATGGTGTGGATTGGGTTGGTGGAGAGGAATTAAATAAAGTTGCAGACTATTTGGGAAGATTGGGATTTTTCTAGAAACATCTGTAAGTCTATGTAAAGCTGTTTTTCATTGCTTTATTTGCTTACTGGGTTTCCAAGCTTTACTGAAAATGGAAGTTGGTGGCTGAGGTAGAGAATTCCCTGACTAAGTAACCCTTATTGAAGTGACGTGAGACTAAATTGAAATCTAAATTTATAAATTAAAACCTAATGGATCTAATTTCTCTAAAGAAATATTAATGAATATTGACTAGTTAATCAAGGATTTGTGTTTGTGTGGAATTTAAAATTAGTTTTCAGAGTGTGAGACATTTAAGCACACTAATGTAAAAGGAGATGATCTCAAAAAGGAGCTCTTGCCATCAAAATGGTACTGAAATAACAGTAAGAACTAATTGTAGCTGGAGAAGTACTTCCTGGCTTTTGATTCTAGAAAAGGAAAATCTCACAGCTGCCATGCTGGAAAGAGGAGAGAATGTGGTGGATATTGCTGGCTCCTGTTCTCACAAGTGCATTGAAATAGAGGTAAAATGAAGTGTAATATTAAGAGTTTGTAGTGTCAAGTAAGTGAAAATTGGGAGCTGGAATTAGGGGAGGTTTCCTCTAAAAGGTGTGTGCATATTATAATGGCCTTTCAGGTATTTTCAGGCATCTCCTTTCACTTTTGAATATTGCTGGTGGGTATTGTGGATGATTTCCTATTATGTTTCGAGTGTGGCTTTGTGAAGAAGGGCTATTTTGAGATAAGGATCATGAAATACAGTCCAGGAGAATAAATTTCTGCTTTTTGCCAGAAAATGCTTAGCAGATGATCTGAACATGATTTTTCAGATTGCATTGGAAATGTCATTTTTGAGTGTCACAGTTTGTTGTCAGGAATATGATTTGTAGCAATTGAGAACTCAGCTGCTCTTGAAGTCTATGGGGAGCTGTGATGGTGACACATGAAATATTGTAAAATGTTAATTAATAAAATTTAAAAAAAAACCCTCAAGCTGTAGCTCTTAATTTCATGCTAAATGAATTTTATTTAGCATGTCCAAATACTGATTTAGAAGAAGAAAAATAAAAATTGCAGCCAGTGAATTCTGTTTGTGCCATGCACTTGGTGAGACAGGAAAATAGTTTTATAGTGAAAATTTGTATCACATGTTTATAAAAGGATATGTTCTCCTGTGAAATGCAGATACACCAGGGCTGGTGGAGGTACAGTGAGTTTTCTTTGCTCTGGAGCTGAGCTGAGATCAGACTATAACTGTGATTTTCAGTGGTAGTGATTCCAAAGGCGTGTGCTTGGCTTGGAAGGACTGAAAGCCTCAATATAGTTTTTTTAGTGTTTTAGAAAACAAAGCTAAAATAATCCCTATAGTATCAAACTATTCCATGTCTGGGAATAGTAGTGTTGAAATGACCCACTGAAAAATGGAGAAGCATTCTGGATGATGCTTTTCTCAAAAAAAACCCAACAAAACTTACCCAAAATTCCCAAATGGCATTGTTCAGTCTATATTCTCACTTAAAACAGTTCTTTTCTTTTTTCTACAAGTAGACTTCCCTTGTAATTCTAATGTTCTTTAGCTTAGTGTGAATTGGGGTTTTTTTTAATAACACTTCATATGAAAGTTTTTAAAAGCATATGAATTTTAGATGATGAGTGCACTGGAATGAAATATTAGTATTTTCTAATATCTTTACCCAAAGAGCACTATTCAATATGTGGCTTTTGCCTTGAGGACTTTAGCCTGAGCAATCAGCATAGAAAAAGCTACATGTAAATATTTAAAATATATTCAAAAAATTGTAAATATATTTATGTCCCTCATTCTGATGCTGCAAATTAGATATCTTAGTGCAGTGAAAATTGCAAATGACTGTCCCTTTTGGTTTGCTTGGCTTTGGACTACTCTTTAAAAGCAAATGGAGGATTCTTTTCTTTGGTTTACTGGCCCTGAAACTGATGTAATATGAAATTTATTTTTGGGAAAATTTAGACATCATCAGAGAGGAACCAAGTGCACACTTTTTTTTTTTAGTTACACAGACAGTGTGTAACTTTGCCACTTAGCCACCTGAGACCTTACAGAACAGCATGTGTTCAGTGCTGCTTGTTGTCTTGTCTTGTAGCAGCTGTGTGATGTGCTGCAGTCACTACTGCTCTGGTGGGGCCACTGCTCACTGACACAAAGCTGTGGCTGTTCCTTTGGACAGTCTGGAACTTCTCAATTCCCCTGAATGGAGATTCCAGTAAAGAACCTAAAATAAAGTTCCCTCCTGCTCCATCCTTGAACCCTCTTCACGTTGTTTGAGGCGCTATTTGTACACCAGGCTGATGAGAACAGATTCCTGACATACTGTAAAAAAGATAAAAGACTCATTTCTGGGCCATGATTCTCATTTTGGACTTCTTTGGGCCTTTTAAAGCTGCCCACATTTCCATCACAACCTGTCTTTGGGGTGTGTAAGCCCTTAAGGACCCCCAGCTGATTCTGTACAAACTGAAGTTGAATTAGACTTTGGGATGAACATGAGGGCATAAATTGGATGTGTTACAAGTCAATGTCCTCCAGTGTGTGTTAGAACATGCAGTGTGCTGGAACTGACAGGGAAAGAGCACAATCACCACTGAATCTGCAGGGCTTTGTGAGGATCTCACAGTATCTCTTGGATATGTTGATTTTTTTGGAGCAGTCTCCTTTGATGTTCAAAGTATATGTTGACACTAGCTGTGTGTCCTATGAGGGACTTAATTGTGTTTTCCAAAGGCACAAACTTGTTGGCATTTTTTTTTATTATTTTTATTTTTTTGAGGAAATATCTGTATCTCTGACTTGTTAAACTCCAGTCACACTGAGAAGTTACCAGCTCATTTCAGGTTACCTTAAAACTCTAACCTTGGTAGTTACAAGGTGGGAATACCCTGATGAGTCTGAAAGTCAACAAGGAAATTGGAGTGTTGGTTATAGGAGCGTAGGTGTGTATCTGATGAGCAAGCTTGTCCCTTGAAAGGTGAGTTCCTTGTTCTAATACACCTCTGTAATCAACTTCAGGCTAATTTAAATAGTTCAGTAATATGGCATTAAGGTGTGGAACATCTGGCATTATCTGGCCCAGAGTTCAGTCATTGACCTCTTCCATTGTTGGGTAGTGCTGCTGGCCTTGTTCCTGCTGGGTTTATGAGCAGCTGGCACATGGCTCCAGCAGCAGATGTTCAGATGAAGAGCTGTCCACTACACAAGATGTGAAGAAGTGTCTGGCTCATCTCATCTGAAGATGTGTGGGCCCTGCAGTGGCCCTGCTTCCCCCTGCACAATACACCACTCTCTGTTCTTCCAATTATCTATTGTTCAGGAACATCCTTATGTAATGACTTTCAGGGCCACTGTTCTTAGGTTTTTGGAAGGCACAGGCTTTACAGTAATTCCATCCAAGCTAGTTTTGAATTCACCTTTTTGGTCTTTGCATGGCAGCTGGTGATGAATGAAGGCATTTCCTTTTGGCTTGCTTAAGAACATATTCTTCATAATTTTGGTGTTAAATGTAACCTTGCATTAGAAACGTCACCCTCTCTGTAGGATTAATGACTGTGGATTGTTCTCAATAAAACACAATGAGTCCCATATTCTCTTTTCAGACTAAAACCTGCAACAGTGATCAGTCCATGTATTTGTTGGATGGGAGGTGGCAAGAATAACTTTGGCTCAGATCCTGCATGTAAATCAGACTGCTGGAGTCCCTTGTGTTATGAGAGTGACACAAGAACAAGTGGTTTGCACACAAAATTAAGTAAATTAAAGATTAAAAGACACATGAGTATTACAGCATTGAGATTCTGGTATAGTCATCCCAAATCATAGCAAAATAAAAACTTAAAAATTTTTGTTATATAGTAAATTACTGAGTATAATGTGTAAAAGGGGAGTGAATGAATGTGTGTCTGCAGTGGTAATTCTTGTAGTCTGTCTCCCTTTGACTCCAGCCAGCCAAACAAATGTCAGCTCTGATGTCTTCTGTGACTGTCAATTAGTTTTGGCATGCACAATATAAAAATATGAAATTAAGAGCAGGGGATGGCACCTGGATTGAGCTCTAGCTTGTGAGGTAAATAAAAGACACCTTCCACTTACCCTCTGAAAGGCCTTGGTGTGGTTATAATTCATTTTTTGGATTAAAGTCCAAAACTGGAGTGAGCTATAAGTGTGCTTTGAGCATCCAGGAGGAAGAGCCAGTGGCCTGTGGTTGGTGACTCCTCCAGGAAACCCACCATCTATGAAAACAGATACTTGAGAATAGGAGAGCTGTAGTGGGACAAGTTAATTTGTCTTTAGCAGGCATGGGAGATCTGTGGTGTGACTTCTGCCTTCAAAAATCCCAGGTATGAATGCCACAACAAACTTCTAAAACAGAGACAGTCTCAAGTGTAGATCCTGCTTGTCCAGCTTGTCAGTTCTATGCCTTGGAGAGCTGAAATGATGGAGATACCCAGTGTGGCTGGAGATAGCCAGGTCATGTGCCCTTTTGGGTTGTGTGGGGTTTTGATGGTGGTGTTGGGTTGTTTTTTGTGTTGGTTTCTCTTGGCTGGACTTCGTATTTTCCACTTCTTTTGTCAACAGTACAGCTGTTAGCAGCTCCTTCAATTAGACCTTTTTGAAGTGGAGGGAAACTGCAGCTGTGTTGCTCCTTGTAAGCTAAATCTGCACATTTTTAGCCTTTGCTCAGGGGTCCTGTGGATTTCTCTTGAGCACTTTTCCATGTTGTTTACCATGGTGTTCAACTTTGGTTGCAGCAGTCCCAGATGAAGCCTCAGTGCAGAGTTGTGAAGACTTAATTCTTTGTCTTTCCTTCAGCAGTGCTTTATGTACACTGCAATGCAGCGTAAGCCAGCACTGCCACCAGAAATAGCCTGTGTAAACATCTCAGCAGTTACTCGTGAGCCATCCTGGGGAAGCAGAGCTGTGGAAAATCTGTCACTTTCTCGGTGTATTTGGTACTAAATGGATGTCCTGACCCAGTTTTGCAGTGACTGTCCCCCACTGTCCCTGCTGCTCTGGCTGCAGAGGTGACAGGACTTCCAACCCTTTACACCATCAGCAAATCCCGTTTCCATGAATACATAAAGCCTGAGCTGTGGCATTTGAGGCTTGTTATAACCTCACTATATTTAACAGCAATGGCCACAGGGGTGACAGCCTCGACAGTTTGGAGGTGGAAGGGGTCATGTGGCCAGTGGCCTCCAAGTGTCCTGGCCCCTCATTTTTGTGCTCTGATTGCCCTGGACTAGCCAGGCTTCCAACCCAGACAGATGGAGGTGTGATTCCTGATTTTTTTGCGGACTGGGCGATCAGTTATAAATCAGTATTCATAGCCCCTTGGCAATGCTGAAGGGATCCAGATGTGGGATGTAAGAGCCAGGGAGGAAGGACACAAATCTTTTAAGAACCTCCATGGTTCATTTCCATCAGCTGAGTAAACTGCTGCACCCCAGGGCAGGTGTCTGTCTCAATGGCAGGAGAAGGATTCTCCATCATGTCCAGCACCACGTTCCAGTGCTGTCAGCCAGCACCTGGAGCACTGCAGCAGCCATGCAGGGTAATGTCACACAGTGCCTGGTGTGTGCTGGCATAAAAGTTCAGGGTGGAGAAATTTGGTAAGTATTATTCTTACATTATTGAGAAGCAAGTTGGATGCTCTCAAACTGGGGAAATATGTTGTCTGAAGACAACTTTCAAACTTAAAATATGATTTATTCTGTAATAATTACAAGCTAGGTTGTGGGAAATGTGGTGTAAATCAAACCTGCAGAGATATGTACATACGAAATAGAAAATCTTCTGAGGGATAAGGTGCCTTATTTCCAGAGGTTTGTATCTAATTTGACCCTTTTTAACAGCTAAGGAATTGAAAAGTTACTGATTCATGACTGGTGAAGGTGGCTGATCTATAAACCAGTAACCATTCACTTTTTGTAGCCTGTGAAATGGATTAATTTATTTTTGGGTTATTTGTGGATGGCTGAAAGGTGTTTGTGCTGTTTACACATTTGTACATGAAGATACAAGCCCTGCCCACACTGCAGGGATTGTTTGCACATCTTGAATAGGCTGTGCTTAACTATGAGGAGTAAAACCTGTGTGGAGTAAAACTTGAGCAAAGAAACTGTTACAAAAAAAATAACTGTCAAGTTCCTTGAATCTAAGCATTTCTACTGTGTTATGTCTGTGAAGGAGAGGCACTAATTTCAAGTATACTTAAAATAGTTGAAATTTCATTTTTAACTTTTGTTCCTCTAACTAGAGCTGTTTAGAGTGGTGAATTACTGGAATTTAAATTAATAAATGGTAAAGCTTTTCCTGCTCTTAAAAAAAAAGAAATAGAACTCAGTCTGCTTTGTTTTGGGTGGGAAAGGAGTAATAAGTGTTTTAAATAGGAAAATTCTTCACATTCAGAAAATATAATTACGCTTGTTTCCCAAACTTCTGGTTTTGGGCTTCAATGTCTGGATTTACCCTTAATACAGCAATATGGTGGTTTTTGGGGTTCCCTTAAGTTCTTCAAAGGTATGAGTTGAGACTTGGGAACAAGTAACAAAGCTGCCAGTTGAAAGATATGGGGTTTTTAATTGCTGTATTATAGTTAATTAAATATTCAGGTCTTGGGCAAATGTTAGCAGATAGTTTAAAGTAGCTAATTATATGGCATGTTTGCAAATGATTTTTAACTAATAGTGCATGTGGCTGAACTCTAAAACAGTGTCTTTGCATTTCTTTTGTGTGACTTTCATACTAACCCGACTGATGAACGAACGTGCACTGAAGGAATTGGTAAATTGTCCACTGCCGATGGCAAAGCCTTCGCAGATCCCGAGGTTCTCCGGAGACTGACGTCGTCCGTCAGCTGCGCGCTGGACGAGGCGGCCGCCGCGCTGACGCGCATGAGAGCCGAGAACAATCACAACAACGGCCAGGTGGACAAGTATGTACTGACCACAGCTGCTTCCCCAGCTATGGAATGGGATTTCATTTCAAAT
>NC_031782.1:15342976-15409716 GCF_001522545.3 Parus major
GATTTCATTTCAAATTCAGTTAATTGTATGTGCTGATCACCCCCAGTTCCCCAAGTATGGAATAGGATTTTATTTCAAATTCAGTTAACTCTACATACTGACCACCCCAACTTCCCCAACTGTGGAATGGGATTTTATTTCAAATTCAGTTAATTGTATGTGCTGATCACCCCCAGTTCCCCAGCTGTGGAATGGGATTTTATTTCAAATTCAGTTAACTGTACATACTGACCACCCCAACTTCCCCAACTGTGGAATGGGATTTTATTTCAAATTCAGTTAATTGTACATGCTGATCACCCCCAGTTCCCTAAGTATGGAATAGGATTTAATTTCAAATTCAGTTAACTGTACATACTGACCCCCAGTTCCCCAACTGTGGAATAGGATTTTATTTCAAATTCTGGTAATTTTATAGTTAATACTTGGTAATGGAGATGTTCTACTGCTAGCAGAAGCAGATTGCATCTGAAGGTGTAACTATTTTCCTGTCAGGTTATTGGCTTCACAGGACAAGAGAAAAGTACAAAAAAATGTTAGTTTGTAACCTGCTGCACTTTCTGTGTACCAGAGAGTTGAGTTCTTATTCAAGAAAGTTCCTGGCTGTAGAAGAGTGGTTGATTGCTCTCTTAATTGCAGAAGTATGTCTGGTTGCATTATTCATATTAGTGGTCTCTGTGATACTTGGCTGCTGAATATTTGGCTTTGTCTGCAATAGGAATTTGCCTTGGCACCTGCAGTCAACAATTTGTCATGGTCATAGCCTCTGTGTATCTGGCATTCCCTGAAGTGGGAATAGCATCAGTGAGGTTTGCTTCTGTCCTGCAGAGACCACAAAAGCCAGCTCTGAGCACTCCTCTCAGCATCTGGTCTGTATGAGAGCATATTACAAGTTAGCAACTGATGAGAACAAGATAATTTAGACAATAAGGAAAGTGTCTATGTCACCTGTGGAAATAATGTGTGTGTATATAGATACACTTTAAAAATATATATATATAAGGTGTATTTTCAAGTAAAGCTTAGCACTGAAGTCAAGAGCCTTTACTTAAAGGCTTCCTCCTTGCCTAGGAAAGCTGCCCTGCTGTTGCAGGTGTGTTTTGAGCTCACTGTGTGGTAACTGATTTTGCAGTCGCAGTTTGGCAGAAGCATGCTCCGATGGGGATGTAAATGCTGTCCGGAAGCTGCTGGATGAAGGACGGAGTGTAAATGAACATACTGAAGAAGGGGAGAGTTTGCTTTGCTTGGCCTGCTCAGCAGGATATTATGAATTGGCACAAGTAAGTAACAAGTACAGTTAGAACTAAACATTAGTGAAGCATTGTTTGAGGGGCTTCTTTGATAAGTAAACATTTTTAGCTATTGTGGTTATTACATTTTTTTATTATTTCAACAGAATATCAATGAATACTTAGCTTACTGTGAGTTTCCAGTTGTTGTTTGGGTTTCTTTTATGGAAAATGCAGTCACATATGCCTTTAGGTTGAAGGGACTTGTCTGACCAATGAATCCTATGTTTTGTGATATATCTACTTTTCTGGCATCGTTCTAGATGCAGTCCAGCCATTCTGCCAAGCAAGATGATCTAAAATAGCAGCAAACCCAAATTCTGCAACTGGATAAGCTTATAAAAGCTTATGTCTCAGTCACACAATCCTTTTGTTAAATCACATTTGTATCAACAGTGCATTAATTTCTGTTAATTTTGAACTATATTGCTTCTGTATCTAAGGGCAGCTGCTTTGAAATGTTTAGGTGATAGTTCTGAGAAATGCCCAACTTTGCACTTTGTGCCGAAACACAGGACAGGGAGAGAACTTCTCACCTGTGAGCTTGACCTGTGGGTGCCTTGGTCATTATTGCAGGTGATGATTTCTCTGCTGTCATTCTGGTCACTGAGTTACCCTGTGACTTTTGGAAATGTCACTATTTCACTGAACTTAGATATGAACAAAGTACAGATTCAGGATTTTCTGCAGCAGAGCCCAGTGCAGGCAGTAACTGCAAATGCTCCTGGGGGTGGCACTGGGCTTGAGGGGCTGTGGCAGCTGGCTGGGGAACCAGTTTCACAAACCCCACTGAACTAAAACCAAAAGGTTGGTGTTACAGTTTACTCACTGTAGTGAACTTTTCCTCTAGGTGCTTCTAGCCATGCATGCCAACGTTGAAGATCGAGGGAATAAAGGCGACATCACTCCCTTGATGGCAGCTGCCAGCGGAGGCTACGTGGATATTGTTAAACTCCTCCTTGTCCATTGTGCAGATGTCAATGCACAATCCTCCACAGGTAACTGGGGAGCAGGTGCACAGTTAGTCAGGCTGGCACATAAGGCTCACAGCTCTTCTGAACATCTGTGTTTTTGTCTAACACTTTCAGTCATAAGAAAACGTGACAGGAACTGTTAGGAATAGACCAGCTCTGTAGCAAATGTGTTTGGAGTCTTAACTGGCCATTATTAAAGATGGGTTTTAATATAAATTCTAAGGGAACACCACTCTAGTGTTAGAGGACAAGAAAAATACATGAAGTTTATCTTTTCTCATTAGTCTAATCCAGAATTACCCAGTAAGATGATCGTGAGAGAAATCCCATCAACACCAGTTATTTGTCTTTTTCTTTTTAACCAAGAGAAGTTAATATTCTTTCAATGCATTGAATGTTCTGTATATTGCTGGTTCTTGACCACAGCTTAACTAACCTCACTGACAGCATTAACCTGCAGTTGGATTGTGTTTATTAAGATAGAATTTAAACTTTGTTCAAATTTTCAAAGTCATGTGTCCAAACTATGTGATATTCTTTTATTTTTCTGTTTAGCCATGTTAAGTGAAGTTACTTTAAAATTGACTGTAGCATTTAAAACATGAGCCATATGTGAGTGTCTGTCACTTACAGTACCAGAGTTTTAAATTATAAATTTATTCTCAGCCAGCCAGTAGAATGTTTTCAAGGAATTACAGGATACAATCTTAGGTAAAAAAAAAGAAAGACAAAACAAAATAAACACACCACACCTCCCCAGTTCCACAGTCAAAATTACTCATTATCTTTTTGTGTGTGTTTATTTGTGTGCTAAAGTAGGAAACATAACATTCAAACTGAAAAAAAATCTGATTTGTAATATTGGCCTGGCATTAAAACTTTCAAGTTACAATTATTTAGGATTTTATACCCAGCCTGAAATGATGGGCTGGAGTAACATTGCTGCGAGGTGAAAGGCTGCTGATGTACTTGGGTTTGTTCTGAGCTGTTAACACTGATCTCCTTCCCTGTATTAGGAGTGGGTGATGGAAAGGGCTCTCATGCAACCTCTCCTCTGCAGGGAACACAGCTCTCACGTACGCCTGTGCCGGGGGCTTTGTGGACGTGGTGAAGGTGCTACTGAAAGCTGGTGCTAACATAGAAGACCACAATGAGAATGGACATACCCCCCTGATGGAAGCAGCCAGTGCAGGCCATGTCGAGGTTGCAAGAGTATTGCTGGAATATGGTGCAGGAATCAACACTCACTCCAACGAGTTCAAAGAAAGTGCACTTACACTTGCATGCTATAAAGGTATTGTCTCTTGCCTTGTTTTGTATTTTTGTTTAAATTTGTTTGCTAGGATGTATCTGACTAAAACTTTCAGCAGTACTTTGAATATCTTCCTAAGAGATTACAAAAATCAACTTTTGTTTTAAACTCAGTGTCACAAAATCTCCTCTGTGGTGTAGTGGTATTAAGTCTGTGTTTGTGCTCAGATGTGGTGGATGTGTTTGACATGTTGCAGGTGAAAACTTGGCTAACTGGTATGTTAGTAACTGGCTATGTCCAAACTTGTGCTTTGACACACCACATTCCCTATTTCATTCCCAGTTCCCTCACCAACTGTGTGAATTCTGGAAACATCTCTGTTGGTTCTTTAAAAAATACAAATTTGGAACGTGTGTTTCTGTAATACCTGATGGGGTGACAATGCCTCTATTATTACTGGATTCTTTTCCTTCAGTGTAATTTGGGAGAGTGTCTTGAATTCTTAAGTATGATGAACTTTTAGGGACTTTTGACTTAATTTCCTTTGCTTTTTAAAGGTTCTGTATCAGGTAACAGTACAGTGGTAATACTGTAGTATTACTGTAGCACTGGTAGTGCTTCTGCAGTTTGCTTTCCAACCATGGTTTTTCTACAAATAGAAACTAAGGATGTGGATTATTGTCATAGTAACTTTAGGCTTTTCCTCTGTGGTTAGGATTGAGGATACATACTATGTATAACCTATCTGAGGACTTGCATCTGGGTTTGTCATGGATTTCCTATAGCATATGGTAGTTCCTTTCAGGGAAATGCCAGTAATAGGTACCCCGGAAAGTGTTGGAGGGTCATTCTTTTTTCTTTTGACCCAGCACCTAAGTGAGTCATGGAGTGTAAAACCTTGAATGACAGAGATGTCCTGTATTATCTTTGACAAGATGGTTGATTTTCTTGTCAGTTTATGTAAGACTAAGTCTTCCCTCAGAGAAGAATGCTTTTCAAGAGGCTAAAAACAAAGAAGGAGCAGTTTCTAAAATGACAGAAACTGTAATAGAGTTTAGATCAAGTTTTGGTAAAGCTCAGTAGAAGCTTTTAAAAATAATGTCAGACAATATGATATGTGTATATCTTAGTTCTCAGATATATGTCTGTGAGTGTTATTAAAAAGCTTGAAGTTCAGATCTACATGGATCCATTCCTAAAAGATAATCCCCACAGTTGTGTGCTGCCTTGGAACTCTTAAATCACTTGGAAATCTTACATCACTGTACAGTTCAATAGGGAATAAGCACAGTTTTTGTAGCTTGAAGTCACAAGGAAAGGTTCTTGTGTAAACTTCAATTAGACAGGTCTGTCTCCATCTCAAAGCTGAGCAGTATCTTTGGGAAAGGCTTTCAGAAGTCTGCTGACTCATTCACATTGGTATTTTTTAAAGAATACTTTGAAAAGCCTTATTTACCAATTGTAACTTGTAAAGATTCTAATAGCAAAATGTGAAAATCTGAATGATTTCATTAAATGTATTGTCTGTACTGCTACAAGTTGATGATATGGAATGCTTATTTATTTTGATCTGTTTCATTTGAAGGCCATTTAGATATGGTTCGTTTTTTGCTTGAAGCTGGAGCTGATCAAGAACACAAAACAGATGAGATGCACACGGCGCTGATGGAGGCCTGCATGGTAAATACCTTTGTTTGTACTGCTCCCTCCTTGGGGAGAGAGGAATGCAGGAGCTGATAAAATAGAGTGAGCCTTGGGTTACAAGCTGTTTGGGGGCTGCAAGTGAATGTGTGTGTTGTTACTGTAAAAAAGTGCTTACTGTAGCTCCCACCAGCTTGTTAGTCTAACTGCTCACAAAGAAAAATAACTCTTATTTTTTGGGGGTGATGTGTTGTTTTAAATGCTCCCTGTGTGAAGTTTAGGGGTGACTAATCTGCAGTGCAGTGATGTAGTACAAGTCACTTGTTTGGGGTTTTGGGTTTTTTTTTGTTTTTTTAGTGTGTTTTCCACCTTTGTTTTTATAAATAAGGTCTCTCAGTGTGTCATGGAATGAGCCTTCCAGAAGTGCACAGAGCTGGATGATTCATGCATTACAATTGTCTGTTCATCACTGCAGGAAGTGTTTTGCATGGAGAGATGACTTGCTCTCTTACAGGTTTCTGTAAATGAAGTTGTGAGGTTTCTCTTTTGCCCCACTGTTTTATTTTGAAAAATAATGCAGTCCTTAGTTCTCTAGCAACTGTCCACATAATTTCAGTGCAGCCTTGAGGAAAAACTTCCCTATCCAAGAGCATCATCTTAATAAAGAGTGTGCTATTGTGTCAAAGCATATCTGCAACCATTTCTGTACAGACTTTGGGTGATCTTGTCTCTCTTCCTCAAGCTGGAAACTTCTTTGAAGAGAGAACAGGGACCTTGTTTCCATAGGAAGCACAGCAAAAAGGGGGAAACTGAATTTTCTCCCAGTAGCCTGTAATCCTTGGAAGATAGGCTGCAGTTTTCCTCCAGTCTGCTGAGAGCTGGAGGATCAAGTGTTCTTTCAGTGCAGTTGTGAGGTGATGATGCAAGTGACCAAGGTCAGGTTGTAACGTGGGGAGCTGTGTCCAAGTCTTCTGATAGTGAGCTGGTAATTGTATCCTTGAATAGCCTGCCCTGCAGGAGAGCCTGGTGCCAGTAAGGAATTCAGAAGGACAGTGGGTGCATGCTGTCACCTAAAGGAGATTGCAGCATGACTGCAGACTAAAGGTTAATCACCCCCACTGTTCTGTTTAGGTTGGGTTTTTTGTTTGCTTTTTCTTCATTTCCTGGTGAAACAATCCTAGGGCTGGCTTGGTTTGGAGGCTGTGAAGCACCTCACTTGGGGGAGAGAGTTGTGAGGTTTCCCTGCTTGTTTTCAGCTCTTCAGTGTTTCAGACTTGGTCTGAAAACAGCAGAAAGGAAAATGAGCCTTTGAAGTCCGAATTACATGAGAAGGAATTTGTTTCTTCTTATCATTTGGCTGCACCCTTGCACAAGGGAGCTGTTCCCAAATTGTTGTGACTGTTCCCAGTCTTCATCTCTTTCCATCTAAGGAATGCAGCAGGTACAGGTTGTTGAGATGTCTGGTCTCTGATCACCAATTCTTTTGTAAGTGCCTCGGAGTTTGTTTTGGTCAGGACAGTGCCACACTTAGGGTAATGCCTCTAATGAGGTGGCTCTTGGCTTTTAGGCAACCCTCTGAGAAGAACAGCCTGTGTTTAATGTGCACCCCTGATTGCTGTCCATCTCAGGTTGCCTCTGACCTGCTTCATGGCCAGCTTAAGCTTTCCCCTTTTGCCAATGTTGTGGGTCTGTACCCAGCTACACCTTAGGTGAAATGTGGATTTCAGGTACTCTGTTTATTTCAAATAACCAAGAAGTTTAACAATACTTTATTGAGAAGATCTATGTACTTTGATTGGTAAGGACTTGGTCTGCTTTGGCAATCCTAATTCTCTTATTCTGTGGCTTCACCCCAAGGTATTTTTCAGTCACCTTTAAGATTTTTTTGAAGTCTTCTCTCCTCCTATTACCTCCCTTATTGCTACCCACTTCAATTTCTCTGCAGGTATCTTTACCAGGGTCTAGAAATTCCCAACTGGGGCTTTTTTGGTTTTTTGTCTGTAGAAGTCATGAATCAACTACTACTACAAATAATAAGAAAATCTTTTTTTTTTTGATGCTTGTCTGGAGGTTTACTTGTGGAGTGGGTTTTTTACTTACAGCACTTACTGCTATCTCTAGTACTGTTGTGTCCCAAAGACTGTGCTGGATAATTAAGTCTTGTGTCATAATTCTTTTCCCCTGAAAAAACAGAAACACCAACATGTATCTAGCTCTCTTTTCCTCATCCATTTAAACCTCACTTAGATGTAGGTGAAAACCTAAATGTTGGTTAGGTAGGTCCAGGTACTACCATAACTGTCCTAATTAAACCATGATAAGTAAAAATGCCGTATCTCTGTAGGATCATTTTCAGGCCTAGTGTGATAGAGGCTGCAACTACAGCATCAAGTGACTTCAGCTCTGTCTGACTCCTGGGTTTCCCTTTGCTTGCAGGACGGCCACGTGGAGGTGGCACGGCTGCTGTTGGACAGCGGTGCCCAGGTGAACATGCCCGCGGATTCCTTCGAATCCCCGCTCACTCTGGCCGCTTGTGGCGGGCACGTGGAGCTGGCAGCGCTTCTGATCGAACGAGGAGCCAACCTGGAGGAGGTTAATGATGAGGGTTACACTCCTCTGATGGAAGCTGCCCGGGAAGGCCACGAAGAGATGGTGGCCTTGCTGCTGGCACAAGGTGAGATCCCGTGGTGATGGAGGACACGGTGTGTCCTGTGTGTCCTGTGCAGATTGCTCTGATGTAGCATGGGGCTGGCACTGCTCGCTGCTGTACCCACAGAGCTATGCTCAAACACCCAAACTGCTGTGGGGGTGATGAGCATTCACCTCCCAGCTGGTGTGTGGCCAGGTCAGTAATGGCTGGTTTGTTTCCCAGGGGCAAATATTAACGCACAGACAGAAGAAACGCAGGAAACAGCCCTGACCCTGGCGTGCTGTGGAGGCTTCTCCGAAGTCGCTGACTTCCTTATTAAGGCAGGAGCTGATATAGAGCTTGGTTGCTCAACACCTTTGATGGAAGCTGCTCAAGAGGGTCATCTTGAACTGGTGAAATACTTGCTGGCAGCAGGTATGTGTTCAGAGCAAGTGATTAGGCCCACAGATACAATGGACTTGATGTGTTTTGTATGATTTGGGAGATGCCCGGGGTTTTGATAGTGGCAGTGTTGTAACAAGAAACAATATCCTCAGGTAACTTAGCAAGAAGGAAAAAGCATATGTTGCACCTCAGTATTGTTTGATACTGTTAACAGAGGGAAGTGCTTCCTGGAGCAGGTGATCCTGTTCCATATCTAGAAAGCATCCACATTCACTAGAAACATTGTTTCCAGCTATCTGCATCTAGGACAAAATTTTAATATAGATAATACTTGGTTTTACTTGCTACTCCAGCTTTGACTAAGCATGGTTATCTGCATTCAGTCTCCCTGAATAACCAGTTCTTTAGGAATGGTGTGCTGGGAAGTTGTGAGCAAGACAGATTCTGGAATGTGCTGAATTTCTGTGAAGAATGAGCTTTACTGCTACATTGTACAGTAATAAAAATTAAATCTTGCTGGAGTTTGGGGTAAAATGATGCTTCAATATTCATCTTTCAGTTTATAAAGTTGGTAAAGTGTTCTGCTTAAAATAATAAAGAAAAAGGAGCTGTGTTTGGGATATATTCCTTGTTGTGGAAGGTAATTTATTTGTATGCTCTTTTCTAAGAATAATCATAAAATTGGCTGGATTTGTAATTTTAGAAAGTAAAGCTCCCTGCTCATCGAGGGACAGTAACAACTGTGCCACTTGGTGCAGTGACACCAGCATGTGACACCTGTCACCAGCTCCCTTGGAACGCTTGCTGCCTGCACTTCACTGCTGATAGTGTAGAAAGTTGATTAAGGAGCCTTGTTTTGGCATCAGGGAGTCTCTAATTATACCTCACACCTTAAAAATAAGAAAATGGCTAATCACATTGGCATTTCTTTTTTTAAGAGTAATGTGTTATGTATCCAGAGTCATGCATAGTTTTCACAGAGCTGGTGTATATGAAACTAGACAAATTATTTCAACAAAATGGTTTTAAAGCAAATGTTTTTAAAGAGCAGGAAAGAAGGGAAATTTGTGGAAGTGTATAGGTTTGTTGTATTAATACTAATTCAGTGATATGCATTTTGTCTGGTTTCCCTTGGCATGCAGCTCTGAGTCAAATGGATAATCTGCAAAACTTTCTGGAGTCCCTTTTGCTTGATATAACAACTGAAATCCTTCTTGCTGTAGAGGGACTGTAGGAATATGTGAGCATATAGGTTTGACTGCTTAGATTGTCAGTCATGCTTTTACCAAGCCTTGGCTTACCCCCTCTGCTTGGAGCATTTTCACTATGAGAGCAATTTTTGCCATGAGAGCAATGCCCTTGGGCTGTGGAGGCTGTTGGTCAGTAGGATATAGCTGTTATCAGAGATTTTTATGTTTATCTGATGTGAAACACTTGATAAGGACATGTCCAATACAAAAAAAATGTTGTGTTTGTAGGAGCTAATGTTCATGCCACTACAGCAACGGGAGATACAGCTTTGACCTACGCCTGTGAAAATGGACACACAGATGTGGCAGATGTGTTGCTTCAGGCTGGTGCTGATCTGGTAAGGCTTCTGCTGCTTCTTGTGGGCAAAGTGCTTTGCTTTCAAACTGTAAGGCAAAGCTTGTGTGGTTGGAGAGCAGAGTGATGAGCTTGGAGATTCATATATGGCTGTGAAAAGAGGCATGGAAGAAGCTTTTATTAAAGCCTGCATTTTCTGTTTGGTCTACAAAATAAAAGTTATTATGGGTAATCTACTCTGAATTCAAAATGTTTTAGTGTTAGGAACTCCTGCTTCTCTGTGTCAGTGTTGGTGTCTGAACACTGTTAGTCTCTTAACTTGTGCAAACTGCCACACAAAAACCCCAAACAAAGCAATGTGTTTTAAATGATCAGCATAATCTGATTTCTTTCTTCTAACTCTTGGCTTTAGCACATTGGTTTCTCCATGTTTATTTCCTGTAATGTAAACGAAATTGTTTACATAATTGTCATTTTCATATTACATAGCAGGAGACCCAAAACTGCCTCTTCATCAGCTACAGTGATGTAACATTTTGACTTTAATGTATCCATTGTTTTTACTAATTAAGTCTTCCAAAGGTGTTTAAGAGTCTCATATCAAACAAGGCTCAAGCAGGAAAGATGTTATTTTATTTGCCTTAGGAGGAGTATTCTCCTTTTTTTTCCCCCTCTACGTACTCACTGCCCTGTGTTTTATTTTGCTTGGGGGGTGGGTTGGGGTTATGGTTGGATATTCTGAAATTTTTGTTCCTTTTAAAAACCAGGATGGCCAGAAAAATATATCATTGAACCTGATAAATCAGCATAGTAATGAAGTTACTTAAATTTCAGTCTTTAATGAAGTTTTTTATTTTTTATTTAGAAATATAAATAAACTAATTCTGTAATTGAGAATAATATTTCCACCCTTCTTTGTGACTTTGTTTTTTTAGGCCTTATTAATTCTTTTGCAGTTGTGTCAGTAATGTTCTGTTTAACTTGCTCTTAGCAGGGAGGAAAGTCATATTATTTTGGGGGGCTATGGGATTTTTGGCATGCTTATTGCACTTAGTGAATTCTTTGTTGGATACTGAGCATGAGGATAGGTTTGAGGGGGTTTATTGGATATTTAAGAAAAATATTGAAGTACTTGGTTATATAAAGGTAAAACCTTTATTGAAAGGAGCAAAGCCTGTAATGAAAATAAAATTTAAAAATTTCTGTGCATAAAGTTTAAAATGTGCAAGAGTTGCTTAAAGGTCACTTCAAATTTTTGGAGCTGTGTCATTTTCCACCCCCCATCAGTAAGGTGAGCAGTGCTTGTGGCCATCAGCATCAACTTCTCAGTATTGCAGAGGACAATCTCTGTCATTTTTAAAGTCAAGTTTGATTTCACAGCATTTTCTTGTACTTCCAACGAAAATGTGGAACAGGCAAGGATAAACAAAGTAAGGAAGCAAAGAAAAATTGTTTTGAAAGGAAGACCTGCAATGTAAATCTGCCAGTTTTGAGTTGTGATTATAAGTTAATTGGGAAATGCCTGCAGAATGGTAACGATGCTGATAGCAGGTGCTTCTGGTTTGAAGCAGCTTCTGTTTAAACTCTTGTGTTGTTTTGCTTTATTTGAAATTGGGAGGTGTTTTGAATAGATCTGTTGTGTTTGTCTCAGGCTGAGGGAGGGCTCTGAAGGCAGTTACTTTACTGCTGGGTATGAAAAAGCTTCTTTGGCAGTACCATGGGAGACTTCTTCTGGACCTCAATTTTCATTCAAATGGGTTTAGATGATTCCATCAAGTTGTCCCAGGAAGTCAGGAATTGAATGAAGATCTGGACTTTGACCTTTATCTGGTCTGTCTACATTTGTCCAGTTAATTTTACTTTATTGCTGGTGTTCAGACACAGCAAAAGAAAATGCATCTCTTGTTGCTTTTCATTCCTTCCTTTTTCATCCTGCAGCTTCCCTCTTTCCTGGGATTGCTTGCCCTGATGCTTCATTGTTTTCCAGAAACTTTCATTATCCTTGAGGTTTAATTCAGAGTGACTGAGGAGCTGGACATGCAACATCTTTTCCTGTTGGAAAGCAGTTCTTTCTGAGGAAGATACTGCTTATGCCCTAAACATGAGAATACAACAGGAGGAGCCAGGAACATGTCCTGGTCCATGGCAGGGATGTTGGATGGGATGGTCTTGGAAAGTTCTGTTCAACCCAGATCAATCTGTGATTGTTTTATGAAAAATGATTCTAGTCCCCATAAAGTTTTGTCTGAACTGGGAGTGACCATTGCCACATCTCAGTGTGAATGTGTTTGTTCTGCTGAGTGAAAACAGGAACTGATCCTGTGGCCTAGATATCAAATTTGTCATTCAGTTCAGGAACCAGTGAAGGTCTTGAGAGCTCTGTTACATTCATTAAACAATGTGGCTTTGTAAGCACCAGGAGAATTTTTAAAAAATGATGGCTGGGATGAACTTTCTTCAGTTTGTGGTTAATTTTCCCTTAAAGCTCTTCAGTGACAATTTGTACAAGAAATGAGCAGTGTCAGAGTGCTCATCTGTCTGCTGGAGAACTGCTCAATCCTCTATGGTATTTCAATGGATTTGTCTCTTTGTGACTAATTGTTCATGAAGTCTGGCATGTTAACAATTCTTCTGTGCTTTTCTGATGCCCTTCTTTAAGGGATCTTTTCCATGTCTTTACAAAGTTAGCCTGTCAAAATCTGTAGCAAAACTAGCTGGCAGGCCTGCACCTTTTCTTGTTAATGTATGCATTTTGAAATCAGCTTGCTTTTGCCAAGTGTATGAATGACTGAATCTGAGGCACATCTGAAGCCTTCAGCCTGTGATTCCATCTGTGCCACAGTTACATTCTAGATCCCCAGCCCCTTCAGGAGTAGGGACTTCCAGGGTCTCAGCTTGAGATCCTACCACTGGATCAAATGTAAATTTTACTTGTTTGGAACCTTGATGGGGACAAAACTGCTAGTTTAGATTTTGTGATCTATGTGAGTAAAAGTTTGGAGATTGGAACTCTGAAATATGAATTGATAAAAGCATTTTTTGAAAGCAGAAATATGGTTTAGTGACTTCAGGAAAAAATATCCAGCACTTCAGTAATATATCTATTTACCAGTGTGGCAAGGATTGTCTAATTTCAGAGGTGAGAGGATAATTTTTCCTATAAGATTTCTTTTTTTTTTTTCTTTCTTTCTTTCCTATTTCTTCTTTGTGAATTTCCCAGCAGCTACCTTCATCTCAAGGGTTGTGTAAGGTAAGACGTGGGAGGTACATAAATGTTCCCACAGGAGCCAGGTTAAGGACTGCAAATCTCACAATGAGTATTGGTGATATTTAATGAGAGGTGATATCCTGCTTTTAAGTTGCTTACCTTTCCATAAACTAAAAAGACCTTTTTGGATGACTGTTCCCTCTTGATGTAGAATCACACCTGGATTAAAGGAGATTCTGGTGTCCCTTTTAAAGGCAGCAGTGCTCTTGACAAAGTGGTTGTATCTTTGTCTGTTTTAATGTAGCTGCAAATAAGAGATGTTCTTTTTTTGGACAGTGAGATCATCTCAGCTTTTCTGAGCTGGGAAACACAGAAAAGAGTTTTAAATTGGGATTTTTTTAACCTGGACCCTCTTACAGCTGTACATGAGGCTGTGCTACATAGGAGTTGATCTAGTGGTGGAGTTTACCTTTCTCCTACAAGATATACAGGAGCTTTTATGCAGAAATTGACAGTTGGAAGAGAACCCATGAGGACAGCATCATCCTGTATTTTTCTTTTTACACTGTCAAGGTCTCCCTAAAACTCTTCAGTACTTGTTAGGATTCCACACTTGCTTTACTTAGAAGACTAAAACTGGCTACTTGGCATCCACATAATTCTAGTTGCAAAAAACCCCAGACATGCCTGCCAGACTACCTCTTAATTCTTCTCCTATGACACAATGCTTTTACAGACATGTTTCTGTCATGGCAGGGATCATTGTTTTGCCTTCAGGTGATAGCATCCCTCACACTAACGTGGCTCCTAAATTAAAAACTCTTTCCTTCATGTGTGTGACAGACTGTGGGTTTGTGCATTGTGTATGAGGCACCATTTAAACATCTGCAAAAGCAGCCACTCTTCTTGGATTTGAATTCAGCAGCTCTGGAGGTTGCTGTGTTGCTGTTAGAGTGAGGAATCAGAGTTGCTGTTATGTTCTTCTTTACTGGTTTTTGAACCATCAGGGGAAGGCCAGGGATTTCTGCTGTTTTTAGACTTGGTCCTTAGTCTTGTACAGATAAAGTATGGTAGGACAAGTAAAGCTCATTTTTGTAGTCAACACTTTTTGGCTGTTGCACTCTCTGGATGGTGCAAAGTACAATGAAATTCTTCGTTTTGCCAGTGGTGAACAAAAATCCATCTTGTCTGTAACAAAGATGCTGTGTCTGACCTTTGTGGATCTGAATGGCTCATGGTAGAGTCTGAACTCATGAGAGCTTCACTGCTTGGTCTTACCATTGTTCTTGCCTGCCTCATGCCAGCAAATCAGTTTTCAGCTGGTGGATCTCATCCAATTTAAGATCACATTCCAGGTCTTCATAACCAGGAACATTTGTTTGTAGAGCAAGAGCCATGAGTTCTTTTTCCTTCTGCAGGACAAGCAGGAGGACTTTAAGAAGACAATTTTGGAGGGCATAGAGCAGGGCAGGCATCAGGTGAGGTTGGCCTTTGATGCTTGTAAGCTGCCTCAGGATATGTGCTAAGGACAAACAAAGCTTCAAGGATCTAGATCTTCAAAGATCTAGAGACTCACTGTGCCAGGCTAGATGGGGCATTCTTGTTCTTTATTTTCCCTTCTGCTGCGTTTTCCAAAACTGGTTTTTAAAAATAATATCCCAACCTTCCCAAATGAAGCAGGTTATCTGATTGATAGCAGCCCTCTTAAATCTGTTTCCTCTAAGGTTTTCAGTTTTTAGGTGTTTGAACTGGAGGTCTAGATGAGATTTCAGGAAGGTTATTTGGGGCAGGTGGCTTGGTGACTGCTGGAATAGGAGTTCAGTCTTGAAAATCAGCAAAGTGGTAGGGACTGTATTTTTTTGCATCAAAAGCTTTCTCTAGATCATTTTGTTCAGAATAATATTTAGATTTCTGTTAAATATTCACTGTTGTCATGCATGAGGGAGGCTTGTTAGAAAGAATCAAAGAGTTGGAGCTTTACTTTGAAAATACAGATTTTCTTCCTGAACATTTAAATAATGTGACATTGGGAAAAAAAATAAAAAATATCCTAGTGGTTAATATAACCATAAATATTTGTGAACCAAGAAGAATTGTATGTGGGGAGAGCCTTTGTACCTGATCATGGAATTTCCTAAACCACAGAACTCAAAAGGAAGAATTAAAAAATACCAATGGTTGTTTTAAGATGCTCCTGATGATTTTGCTTCTGCTCTTGGAAGTATTGATTTATCTAGAAAGGAAATAATTATTGCTAAATGGAATCTCATCTCCTTCTTGAGTCCCAGTGGAAAAGGTGCAGACAGTGTAAACTCTTGCCTGATTTGGGTGACACTCTCTCTTTCCCTTTCTTCCTTTCCTGTTACCCAAACCCACAGAAAATTCTTCTCAGATATTTTTTCTATCCCAGCAGGATTAACAGGAGAGCACATCACCCAGGGGTTTAGAGATTTCCATTTCCAAATGTGGCAGAGGTGTTCTCCTTTCTTCCTCTACCTGATTGTACTAATTACCACATTCCTCAGGGCTGGAGCAGTAACAAGAGACAGGATGCAGTGGTGAGCCCTACAGTGCAGAGAGGCAAGGGGATTAATTTTGGAGACAATTTACTGGATTTAGATATTATAAAATAAGCAATGGTGTGCACTTCATATAAATAAAAGGGAAAAACACATTGGAAACGTAATGGGGATGCTATGGGACAACTTTCATTTTCTCTGTCCTGATTTTGATTATCCAATGCAGCTGAAAAAGATATAGATATATAGATATATAGATCATCTTTGAAATTTATGATTATTCTAGGTAAAAAGGATGTGAGGAGACAAAGACACTGCACTGTCTCAGCTTCTTATTTTGTCTTGTCCTAGATATCCTCCCTCACTGAGCTGATGCTGTTTGATAGCCATTATTAGGGCTATAGAGAATGCTGAAGTCAGAACTAATTTTATCTTAAAATAAAACATGTGTTTCTATCTTCCAATATGAAAAATACCATCAAAATGCCATAAGTTTTGAAGATCTACAGCAGGTGGGCACCCAAATGGTTTGGTTTGGCTGGACTGATGGGGTGTGCATGGTGCTGCAAGGATTGGAAGTGTGTTGTAGCTGAGGATCAAGTTCTGCCTGCTTGAGGAAGTGACAGTTGGTTAAACTGGGCAGAATCACTGTGTTGCATTTAAATGAGGAAGCCTCCTGGCGTCCTTGTTTGAGACTTCCAACAGTGAAGTCTGTTAGAAAGGCAGAATGTTGCAAATAATTATACCTTACTGCCAGCTATCTGCTACATCTCAGTGCAATATAGGATGCTTTTCACTACCTTGAATATGTAGCTAGTGACTTAAAAGAAATTTTGCATCTTGCCATCTTTGCATCAATGAGGATTTAGAACTAGGTGTGAAATAGTTCAGCAGCAGTGTCCAGGTCCTGCTCAGAGCAGAGTGGTGATCAGGAATTGTCCACATCCACAGCTGCTTTGGGAGTGATGTGCTGGTGGATCCAGGAGTTTGCTGTTCTTCAGGCACACAGCAGGTTCTGGCTTTTTAGGATCTCTTGACAGTGTCTGAGGAAGAGTGGCTCTGCCAAATACCAGAGTAAGCACCAGGACTCAAGGACACACAACTGATTCTTGCAATCATAGAGCCACATGTTAACAAAATTAGCTTTACATGTCCTGGAAATGTTTCTGCCATGCAGACAGTCCAGAAGCAAGTATTTACTGACATCTAAGCAGCCATTGCCCTGGGAGGGGAATCTAATTAACAAAAAAAGTGGCTTCAGTAGTAAGTCTGTAAGGTTTGCTGTCTGCCTGTGTGTGTTTGTGTGTTGTACTGAATAAGCAAAGAAATCAGAGCTGTAATGTGTTGAAGCAGTGGTGGACAGTAACACACAGCTCTTGTGAAGGCTGAGGAGCAGAGCCAGGAGAGGAGCAGTGTAACCTCCTACAGTGAAGGATGGGCTTGGATTGGGGGCCAGTCTCCAACAGAAGATCCAGTCAAGAGGTTTCTTCTTCAAATGCATTAACAGAAAACTGACATAACATGCAACTTGCTACCAAAGCAAGCCATATGTCAAAGGACATATGCAGAGTTTTTGGGAATGCAGAAACTATGAAGGAAGGAATTGAGTTGTTCTGTCATATCTCTTCTTGTCTGATTGTATTTGTAAGTAGCCTTGTCATCCACTGTCAGTGCTAAATGTTAACTTTCACTGTTAGATATACATGCAATTACAAAGTAAAAAGTGACTTCAGAGCTTGGCTTCCCAGATATTTAATTAAAAATCATGCATTCCTAGTATATTATTGATCAGACTGAATATTATTTAAATACTACTGAATGCAGAGTGCACATACAAACACTCCCAGGAAGATGATGATGTCTCCTCTTGTTCTGTGGGAGGCTTGATATCATTGCTCAGCATTCTTTGTGGTATTGATCATGTCTACATAGCAGGCACATTGTCTAGTTCTGTAACTGCTCTAATACAGTTGTATTCAACCACATCTTTCCAGTATTCAGAAACTTTTTAAATCAGAAAATTGTTCTTAATGCTCATTCATTTTTTGTTGGTTTGTATCATCCTTTTGTCAGCTTTCTGCTTTATTCCCCAGTCCTCTTAGAGACTTCTGGTGACCTGCAGTGATTTGTCTCATTTTTATTTCTGATCCTCTTCAGAATGTTTTATAAATGTGTGCACTTAAGGCATCAGTGCAGTTTTGAGGTCTGGCAGCACGTGGCAGCTCTCTGAACTGTGGTACCACAGTTTGTGGTTATTGCAGACTTCCTGATCCAGAGTGATATTTGTGTTAAACCTTCCACCCTTTCTGAGGAGGAAGCAAGGTTTTACTGTTCTCATGTATGTTATGCATTTGAACACTAAAATAAAAAGAGGGTTGTAATTATGAAAGCTTCTCAGTGTGATACCAGTGTGAATGTGATCCTAATCCTTTTTAACAGTGTGGTTTAGTATTTTAGGTAGCATGAAAATTGACACCAGTCAGTTTATTACAAGCTGCTTGTGAGATAAATCATCTACTCAGATGGGTAATTCTGGTCCCATCACAAGATGCTTCAGAAGCTGAAAGAATGGTACAATTTTTGCTCATTTATACATCTGGTATTTCTTCTCTAGGAGCATGAATCTGAAGGTGGGAGAACCCCACTGATGAAGGCTGCACGAGCTGGTCACTTATGCACCGTGCAATTCCTTATTAGCAAAGGTAAATGCTAGTTTTCATAACTAATTAAAAAGCTTAAAATGCCACTTAACATTGCCACATGTTTGTGATCCATATTCAAAATTATTCTGGTTATATGTATTTGTGCATTTTTGAAACCCGTAAGGGTTTTTTGAAATTTCATGTAGTTCATGATAGAATGAATTACAAAATATTTTACTAGTTACTCTTCCTACTCTGTTGTATAGATTAGATTTGAAGTACAGCAGATATTTTCAGTTTCTTAAAAAAAGTACTTCCTCCTTCAGAAAAGCACATCAAGTACTGTCTGAAACAGTAGCAACTGCACCACATAGTGATGCTACTCAGAGTGAACATTTGGAATTGTGCTTCTTGCACCATGTGTTCCCTCACTTAACACTTACCAGCCCACTGTTGCTGTTGCAACTGCCTTGTCTTTACAAGGTGAGGAGGAGGATGTGTAGAAGCCAATCAGTTAGTCAAAATCCCTTTTGCTCTTTCCCTAGAAGTGTGTAGGAAGTAATTGGATTAAAGTTTGTATTCCACAAAATACTCTACTTGTTGATACTTTCTTTTAGAAGGAATTTCTTTGTGTTTAATTCTAAACTCATCTCTTACTAGGTGCCAATGTGAACAGGGCTACAGCCAACAATGATCACACAGTGGTGTCCCTGGCCTGTGCTGGAGGTCACCTGGCCGTGGTCGAGCTTCTCCTGGCTCACGGGGCAGATCCTACTCATCGGCTCAAGGTATTCACTTGCAGATGTCATGTTTCATTGGTTCTGAAAGAACTACCTGGCTGACTTATGAAATAGTAAATTTAAGTCATAGAATTGTATCTTACATGGAGATGCTACACCAGGGAGCAAAACTCATCTCATGGCTTTTTGTTTCCAAAATCTCACTTCAGGATGGCTCAACAATGCTCATTGAAGCTGCCAAGGGAGGACACACAAATGTTGTTTCTTACTTGCTGGATTACCCAAACAATGTTCTGTCGGTTCCTGCAGCAGACTTGTCCCAGCTCACACCTCCATCTCAGGATCAGTCTCAGGTAAGGCATAAGGGCTTTCTTTTAAATAGCACCATCAATGTTGGGAAGAAACACTTGTTTAGTAGTTAATGTCAAAATGAACATAGACAGTGGTAGGAATTTTTAAAAACCCTGCACACATGAGAATGATAGAGAGTGAGAGAATTGGTGGGTGCTACCTGCAGAGACCTGAAGAACACATGAGCTTTGTTCCCTTTTCTACTCCCTGGACAGGATAATCCCAAACCTAGGATTTTGAAAGGGTGTTGTTTTCTTTGCTGCATTTTCTCAATATTTTGGTTCAACAGTTCTAAAGGCTTGTGGTAGTAGCCCTCACATGGTGTTAGTGATTCTGTTTGTTATATAAAAGAAATACATTGTGTAAATTCAGAATTCTGCAGTCCGAAGAGGCAGCTCCAGGGTAGTTGGCTGATTAAAAGCCTAATGGAATTAACAGTTTTCCAGCCAGCACAGCCTGGTATCTTGCACAGAGTAGTACAGTTAATTTTGACATATTGTCCCCAGGAAAAAAGCAAGTGGTTCACCAAGAGGTTGCACAGAATACACAGTTTGAGAAGAGTGAACAGGAAATTCTGTAGTTCTGTACATCTGTATTAACACTTGAAGATCTGGTCTGCCACAAGGTGCTTTTCCCTGAGCATGTGTCTGTGCCTTTGTTTTAAGGTTCCCCGTGTCCCGGTGCATACGCTCGCTATGGTTGTACCTCCCCAGGAGCCTGACAGGACCCCTCAAGAGAACTCCCCACCTCTCTTGGGAGTGGTGAAAGGTCAGTATGTAGCCACTCAGAGAATATATATGATTTGGAAATGGATAGACATGGGGACCATTTTATTAGAGCTTATGAACAGTGTAGTCCATTCCATCAGTTTTTGAACACTTCAAGTACAACTTATAACTATTTTATATAGTTCATAGTTTTTTCCTTATTTTCTTGCATTCTACAGTATAGAAACACTGGTTGTTCTAACCTTATTGTGCTTATTCTAATTTGTTAGAATTATATTTATTCTGTTTTTTATGGAAGAAAATGCTTGTGCTAACTGTTCTAGTGCAGACAGATAAAAAAGTTAATGTACTCTAGGTGTGGTGTTCACTTTTGAATATTGTACATTGGATTTGTCTTCTAGAATAGTTGCAGCTATTATCCATGAACTTGTTGCACCAACTTTTTTCTGTTCCATCAGTAGCAATGGAAACAAGATGGCACTATAAAATACCAGTGCAGATCTACTTACAGAAGAGCTTTTGTTGTATTAGTAATAGTTCTCTTGTGAGTAATCGTAACATCAGAGTTTTTGATTTCAACATTGTCAAACTGATTGGTTATAACTCCTTGAAGTTATTAGATTGCAATTAGGGAGTTTGTTTCCAGCTGTGGATTCTGTAATAAAATCTTGGTATCTGCTCAGTCAGCTCAGAAAGAGAAGCAGATTCACAAATGCAGTTACAAACTGCAGCTCCTAATGACCTACAGTTTTGGATGGGGATCTTAAGCATTACAGTGTCCAAAGCTCTGTTAGCTAGATCTGCTTAAATTCTTTGCTTGAGGAAACACTGAGCATTTCCAGAGCAAACAAACAAGCATAAACTCCTTAGGGGCATAAATAAAGAGAGAAAAACATCATGTACCTGCTGGTGTCTGAATGTGCAGCTGTGCCCCTCTCCATGCATATGCCATGTGTGTGACCTCTCAGATACACTTGCTGTCTCATTTCCTAGGATGTGCAACACTTGATATTTTGGATTTCAGAAAAAATGAATACCAAACAAATGAAAAGAATATATAACTTCTGGTTCAAATAACCCACCAAAAATATACAATATGTGTGCCTTCCAGTTCAATGCCTGAGCATGGTGGAGTGGGAGTGTTCTGGGAGCACATTTTGTGGTGCATGGGAATCAGTAAGGGATTAGTTGATGCTGAGTCAGAAGACACTGAAGTTAAAAGCTGAAAGTTTCATTTTATTTAATCCAATTATGAAAAGCAAATAGTTGACTGTAGTTTAGGAAACAGCTCTCATTACAAACACATTATTGCCAATGTCAGCACATCCTTAGGTGTGTTTTTTGCAGCACTGTGATGTTGGGACTGGCACAGGGAGATCTCATTGTTCACAGGGGTTCAGGACATGCTTCATGCATGTCAGCAAAACTCATCTGTGCTGCGTTGCAGGAGATGCAGCAATCCCAAACGTGTCATTGGGCTGATGAAGCATTCCCAAAAGCTCTGTGCAAAGCTTTTGTGTCTCTCAGATCTTTAGGGGGGAAATGGTATTTTTGTGCTACACTCTGTGCTCATTGCAGTGCAGAGTTGGTGTGCTGTGCTGAACTGCCATTTGTGACTTGTTACACACAGGAGGCTTTAATTCACCAGACTTCCATCACTAAACTTCTTGGGAGAGGAGGGGCAGAAGAGGGGGTGAATTGAGGTGTTTGTTATTTCTGAGGCAGGAGAGCAGTCAAGTTCTTGCATAACAAAATTGTTTATCTGGAGCAGAACAATTACTTGCCTTCAATTAGAAGTAGCCCATGAGTTTTTTTTATAAGCTGTGAACTACTGGGAGGCAGGAGATCAGTACCTGGCCTCCTTAACCTTAGCACAGTAAGATTATTTTTTTTTTATGGACCTGTCTGAGTTTTGCAAGAAATGCAATAATGACACTTTTTTTTTTTTTTCTGATGAGTTCTTGGCAAGTCAAATGTAAAACTTGAACACATTTAAGTGTTCCTATTACAATTCAGATATGACATGAGGTTTTTCAAGGGGAATTTAGATCTAATTTTGAATTTTATTATTATTCTTCAGTAAAGCATGGAGGCACATGGGATCATTACCATTTGAATAATTACTTTGGCAAAGAATTGAATATGGGTGTTTACTAACTGAAAAGAAAAACATTTCAGAGGCAACAGTGGATCTAGAGAGACTTAGATAAAGTTGACACACCAAGATGGTAACTGGGAAAGAACTGAAAAAAAAATTAGGTAAAAAAAGGAGCAGAGTTAATTATGGGATTGACCAGACCTCAGCTCCTACTTGCTTAGGAGGGATTTTTCTCAGTGCACTTTATTTAGCACGTGTCTGTTGTGTCCATGTAAAAGAAGTCCCAGTTCAGCTCTTTTTGCTTCCATGGGGAGAGGCAGGAGATCCCTTCCTTGGTGGATTCTGCCCATGCTGAGCAGGGCCAGGATTGCTCAGCAGCAGCTCAGCACAAAGAGCTTTTTGGGTACAAAACCCAAGTGTGCTGTTTGCACAGGCCTGAGGGTCTGTCTGATGCAGGGCTGTGCTGCAGCTCCACGTGGTCCTGCAGCTGCTTCCCTGCAAGAGGGGCTTGGAGTTCCCTTGGAAGAGTCCAAAGGAATGCTGCTGGATTTCTTCAGGAAACCAGCTGATGATAATCCCCTCTACTTTGTAAATGCAAGTGAATGGTTCCTGCAGAGCCTTGTGCAATGTGCAGGGCTGGAGCACAGAGCATGCTCTTCATCAAACATGCTGGGACAAAAAGGGATGCTCAGGGAGCCTGTGGAAAGCAGCAGGGTTGCTTTCTTAGTCAAAATATTTTTACTAACATCAGCTGTTTTTAAACATGTCAAAGTGGCCTGGTTTTGGAGAATGAGGTATCAGGTTTTCAGTAAATTTTTCCCCAGATTTATTTTACTTCATACTCTGAAATTGTGCTTGCATATGAACCAATTAGCCTAAAGTGAGTACTTAAAACCTGTCAACATGCTGTCATTAGACTTTCCTAGTGTCATTTTAAAGTGGGCAGCAGTTCTTATTTGGGGTGCAGGGTTTTTTTAGAATTACACAGAGACCAAATAGATTTATTCAGATGAAAGCTGCCCACATTTGCCTTTTATACCTGTGAAGGAGACCAGAGTTCCCCTAAAGCTGAGTGGTACTTTTGGAATCTCAAAGCTTTCTCAGATAGATATTCAATACATCTGGATCCCCATGCTAAATCTAACAATATGATGGAGTAGAGAAGGGGAAGAAAAACAAACTCTCTGTAACTTTGATAGATATAAATTCAGTAAATATTTTTACTCTGATACCTGACTTCTATGCCTAATACTGAATTATATATCCCAGCAGAGATCTCATGCATTGTGTGATTTAATAAAAATAGGGGCCAGATTAACAGTAAAATTAAGAAGTTATGTAGCTTTCATGGAGGTAAAAACATTAGTATGGCAAATTGATATTCCTGCTTTTCCAGCTTTTGCATTCTGATTTTTACCAGTTTTTTCCAGTGCACAGTCCCAGCTGCCTGTTCATTGTTTAATGTGCTTCACCATCTTCTGATCAATTCTTACCATTTTCTCCTTGAAACTTCCTGCCTGGGTCAGCAGCTAGCCCAGGTATCTGGGATGAGCTCCCAAGGGAGATTTCACCATCTATGCCTCCTGACTTCTGAACTTTACTAATACTTTCTTTGTAGACATAAAGACTTCTTTTCTGCAAATCCTCAGCAGTGCAGGCAGCTGGTTTGACACCCAGACGTGTGTAGGTGCCCAGGAGCACAAATGTGTAACAATCTTTACATGGTGGTTTGTGAAATTCTGTTCCTTTTAAGCTTCACTCACCTGCTTGCCACCAACTAATTCAATTACATCTTAGCAATTTTTCCAGTTATATACCATGAACCAGAGGAAACTTGGAAAGAAGACTTAAGATTGGAAAGTAGCTCAAATTTTTGAATGGCTGAAAATTGAGTTCAGCTTGGCTTAGTTTCAGCTGTGTGTATCCAACAGCCATTGCATGTTGGATAGCCTTGCACCTATTTTCTGCAATTTTCCATAGAAACAACTGCAGGAGTGATAAAGACTGGCAAAATTACTCCATGATTCCAGAAGGGATACTGTGAACATACTCTAACTCATCATTCAGCCTTCTACCAATTAACCTCTTCTTTAGAAAGAAGAATTCAGTATGTATGAAAAACCATGTAGTAGATGAATTTGCTTGGGAAATGCAGGCTTAATTTTTTTTTCCAAATTAGCAAGATTATTTAATATTGTTCTTTGAATTTGTGTGTTTATGGGGCAACTGATTGTTTCTCAGGTCCTTAGAGATGAGTTTCTTACTGATACAAATAATCGTTAAAACACTGAATTTTCATGAAAGTTCAGCATTGAATTTTATTCATGTTAATGAGGCTGGTGAGTTTTAATTGCAGGCTGCAAATTGAACTCTCAACTTCTGAGTGAAATCAGATTTACAAAAAGAAATCTCAAGTGCAAGAACAATGGACAAGCAATTCTGTTACAGAGCACATAAATGACATGGTGATTCATTCAGATTTATATAACAGGCTCTCCAGCAGAGAAGATGTACTTGAATGTACAAATGTGTATCACACAGCTGACTTTTTTCTTACTCCCTTTTTTTTTTTATGCTGGAAAAAAATCTTTTGGACTTTACTGTTTGGATTTCAAACCACTTTTTCTTTTTTTTTTTCATTTGACAATGACAATAGAAATTAAGGAGCTGTTAACAAATCTCGTAATTTTGTCTAATAAAATATAAAGTATAATACAACTGAAAGGCATATAAATTAGTTCTTTCCTGGGAAAAGTGACATCCTATGGATTATAAATCAGAGCTAGAGGAGCAACTTCCTTGAGAATTATAAGCACTCATGAGGAAATACAGTATCAGACTTACTTGTTTGCAGCAACTGTATAAATACTGAATGTGTTCTAAGCAAATTTAAATTTGAAGAGTTCAATTGCTTGAGAAATCCTCCTGAGGACTACAGAACTGAAGGATATTTTTCCAGGTTCTTGCTCCAAGTGTTTAGGGATTTTAAATGTTATTTGCAGCCAGAAGCATTAAAACCTGGTCATGGTGTCCTCTCTGCCTGTTGCTGGCTGCTCAAGGGACCAGGAAAGATGCCTGGGAGGGGCTGGTTGGGGTGAGTGGGCTGTTGGAGATAATCTGAAGGGAGAAGTACAGGAAATTGCCATAGGAAATACCTGTCACTTCCTGGAGAGAAGTGGAGATCAGAGAAGTGCATGGGATGCTGTGTTTGGGCAGAGCAGGTCTTACCCCAAGTCATAAATGTGGTCACAAACCTGGCTGAAGATCTGTGCATGCTCTGCAGGAATTGTGATGAAGGCTCAGTTTGGACAGGGTAGGGAGCAAAACTTGTGGGAATGTGGAAATGGAAATAAAAGAGTAATTGATTATACTGATCACAAAATAATTGGGGAGTCAGTCCCTTCTTTACTCTGTGGCTTTCCTAGCATGCCTAGAACCACTCTGGGTTTCCTGATACATTTTTTTCCTGTGGTACTGGATGGCAGGTGGTATCTGTGTAGCAACATCTGGATTTCAGTCATCTTCAGTCTAAATAACTTTCTTTCCTCTTAAACAAGTCTTCTAAAAGTGGTGAAAATTGTTGCTCTACAGGTCAAATTGACAGCTTATTGTTGCTAGGTGTAATTCAGTAGTAGGATGATTGTGTATATGACTGATGCTGCCCCCAAAAGATAAATGTACAAAATAAATTGTAAACAAAAAATATTGACATGATAATGATCTGGCCTGTGATTGGATTCTAAGTCTTACTGTATTTATGTATTTCAAAAAGTGTAAATTGTGTGTTCATAATTCTGTACTAAAATGGGCACAGAATTTTTCAGGATATTTTAATATAGAGGAGATTTGGATAAACCAGGAAATGCTACTTTTTAGTATATCCAATATTTGCATATTCAAAGCTACCAACAGTGTAGCTTCTCCATCTCTGACTGTTCTGGTGAACATGTCAGGTTTAGCAGATCTTTCTTCCTACCCCTTGTTCTCTTCCAATATCTCCACTTAGAGACTGAAGCTGTTTTCTGGCATAGAAAGGGTGATCTGGAAAGGGTCACCTGGAAAGTGGCCCTGCTATCTAATTAGCAGCTGATTAATGTTAATTTCTGTACCTTCTCTGGAACTTGAGAGCCCAGCTAGTCTCCTAACACCCATCTTCAGAAACTGCCCCACTTTTCCATGATGATTCCCAGTTGGAGCTGCTGTCTGAGCCCAGCCCTGGCTCCTCCAGCCCAGCCCAGCTCTCAAAGTGGGGCTGTGCTTCTGCTCTTTCCTTCCTCTTGTGCTCTTAGAAAAGCTTTCCAGGCTTGTTTTCTCCCCAGCTCAGACTTAATTGGGAGGGACAACATTGATACTTTATTATTTGGGAGGTTCTTGGAAGGCAGCTTTTCTTTCCTGGAGTGATAGAAGGTGTCCAGAGCTGCTGGGCTGTGGGAATGCCCTGTGTGAGGATGGGAATGACAGACACAGGAACCTTAGGGGTGATGTTAAGCAGGGCAGAGGGTTCCCATCTCAGCTGAAGGCAGGGTTCATTTGCAGTTTGCTTACTGTAGCAATGGAGCACAGCTTAGTTTCAAAACAACAATATAGACAAGCTGTTCAGAGATTTTTGGTGAGTGCAAATGTATTTCTCAAGAATAGTCTCAAAAACCTGTAAACCACACTTGTTAAAATTAAAGGATAACCCCTGAGTGCACAACAAAACCAAAGAGGCCAGGGGTTAGAGCAGGCTTGAACTAAAGAGCCAGGAATTTCTGAATTTCCCCCAAATTCCTTATTGTTTGCTGAGAAATTGGCTGGGGACTCACTTATGCTTCGGAGGCAAAGCATCAGCAGTGGTGGGCAGAGGTGCTCAGCTGGAACCACTGACCTGCACAAAGTATGGAGCTGCAGAAGGAGCATCCTGAAGGGTGGCTCCAGGGGATTCTGGGCTGTTTCCTGGGATTAATAAGATTCTTGTTGTTTCTCTTATAACTAGATATGCTTTGCTTTCCTAGGAGTCTGCTGAAAGTGTGCAGTACAGAGTTGGTCCAATTATATTTTCATATTTGCTCTTTCTCTTTATAAGGGAAAAAATCTCACGTTTGTTTGGTTTACAATTAGTTCCTCCAAAAAAAGATTCATTTCAAAGTGAGGTGTATATGACTCTTGTTTGGACAGCAATGCAAAGTGAAGTTTGTGAATTAGTGTATTGGTGAAGGATGGCCCAGAGAGAAATAAATCTGTTTCAGGAAACTTAATCCTTCCAGGGCTGGTGTCTGATTCATGATTTAGTTCTTGCATCCAGACTTGGACTTAACTGTGTCACGTTTAAGTAACTTTATTAAACCATGGCTCAAACTGTACATCATTTTAGTTCCCCTTTTAATGATTAATTATGTGAGTCTGCTTTGTAAAACTTGAAGTTTTCTTTCCTTTTTTGTTTTTTTTTTGCTTTTTGAAGGCTCCATATATCAGTATTTGGGTAAAGCAAATGAGTATTAGTGCAGAAAATTATCTAATCACACTAAAACTTTTCACATTTTTAATTAAAGTTCTGACACTAAAGTATTAATTAAAATTTCAGCACTTAATATATTCCTTTCTACTGAAAGATGTGACTAGAATTTCCCAGATGTGGCTTTTGGGAAAGCAGCCATGGGTTGCTTGAGGGCAGTCAGCAGTTGGGGCAGGGCTGCCCAGGTTTGGTGGGCCTTGGTGAAGGCTATTTTTAAAGTCTTTATAATGAACAGGATTGTTCATTTTTTACTGGAAGGGGAAGTGAGCAAGTCATTAGTTTGGTCCCAGAATTTTTAAAAAGATGCTAAAACTTCACACTCCATTTGAAAGCACTAAGGATTCTGCTTGTAATGCCAAGGTGAATGCTACAATGTTTGGAGAAATCCTAATTCAAAGTATCATCTTACTGTCAGGTTAGTCTGCTCTCAACTATAGAGTCTTTCTGCTCCTAACCTTGCTGTTGGAAGTCAGCCTCCGGAAAATACTCTTACTTTAAGCTCTGCACTCACAGAAGAACTTTGGGAACTCAGTAAATCATGTAAATTGCCTTGCTGTTCTTGCTGATTCCCCTTCCCAAGTGCATTGTCACATATGTCAGAAATTATCAAGGTTCCTTGTAAGATTAAAGTAGCTGTGCTCAAAGGGATATGAGGACCAATATTGAAAATTCCATCTATCTGCTTTGTCCTTTCTTGTCTTAACATGGAGTGTAGGGTTTACCTTTCTGTGCTTTGACAGATGTGCAGTGTTAGTTGTAAAGATTTTTTTTTTTTTAATTTGATTTTTTTTTATTATTATTATTATTTTTGGTGGGTGAGAGGGGAGGTTTGGGGTATCTTCAGCATGGCATTTTTTCAAACATTTTTCATGTGCTTAGGTGCATCCAAGCAGAAGTCAAGTTCCCTGCAGGTAGCAGATAAGGACCTACTGCCACCTTTTCACCCATACCAGCCTTTGGAATGCATAGTAGAAGAGACTGAAGGCAAGCTGAATGAACTTGGACAGAGAATTAGTGCTATTGAAAAAGCACAACTTAAATCATTGGAATTAATTCAAGGTGAACCTTTAAATAAAGATAAGATTGAAGAACTTAAAAAGAACAGAGAAGAACAAGTACAGAAGAAGAAGAAAATATTGAAGGAGCTGCAGAAGGTGGAAAGGCAGTTGCAGATGAAAACCCAACAGCAGTTTACCAAAGAATATTTGGAGACCAAAGGTCAGACAGACACACCACCTACCCTGCAGCAGCAGTGCTCACTTACAGGGGTCTTCCCAGAAGTGGAAGCTGATAAGGGTCTGCCAGAGGATAACTTTTCAGGGTTACCTCAGGTTGACACAATCTTGTCTAAAGATGATGAGCAGCACCAGTCTCCAGCACCTGCTGAACAAATAGAGTTTGTCCCTATCCAGCCTTTGCCAGCACCGCAATGTAATTTTTCTGGTAACTTAGGTTATAATGGGACAGAGTCTCTTGAACTTCAGAAAGCATTAGGGAATCAGCAGAATGTAGGACAGCAGCAGCAAATTGCTGGGCAGGGGCTCTTAGTTCAAGAACCAGACGGATTAATGGTTGCCACTCCAGCACAGACGCTTACCGACACTCTTGATGACCTAATAGCAGGTGGGTTAAGAAATATACCTATTTTTGCATTAATTTGTGTGCTCAGTTTCCCTCTCTCTCCTTCCCTCCAAACACGTCTTGGGGTTTTCCAGTTTGGGAATACTTGCTTAAGAATAAAGTTCCTGATTAGTGCTATTAATCCTAACAGTGACTTCCAATTCTAACATGATACTTTTAAATACCTTTTTTTCCAAAGTGCAAAACTTCCTGTACTGGACACCTGTTTTAGCCCCTTTGGCCTCATCTTTTTCTGTGCTTCTTTAAAAAGCCTCATCATGAGTAATTAGTAGTGCCCATTAGGAAACCCAAAAGCATGATTTATATCTTCTGACAGATTTATATCTTCTGTAGAATTTTCTGTGCAGGCTTATCAGTGACTTTCTTCAATGTGGTAGCCATCTCTAGAAAGAGCCAAATTGTTGTCACTTTTATGGACAAACACATCCCTGTCCTTGCTGCTGGAGCTTAAGCACAACCTGGAGTCCGCGTGCAACCGCTCCGTTCTGTGACGGCTTGTGCTTGCAGAATCCCTGCTAAACCCTGGGTGTTGTACAGGAATATCTGCTGGTTAGATGTTCCACATGGCAAAAACCTGTCTTGTTAGCTGGATGAAAAGCAAAAAGCCCAACATCCTTCCACGTGTTGGTACGGTGTGAAGAGGAATGGGAATGCCCACACATCGGGTTGTGTGAGTCCCCTTGTGCAGAAACAGGGATCACTTTGGGTGACTTCATTTCGTGGACTTGACTAGGATTGAGGTTTGCTGCTGGAGGTATGTAGGATATAGCCAGTGTTGTTTGGTCTGTAGTTTTTTTTTTTCTTATTCAGTGTTTTTCAACTTTTCTTTGTACCTTGTGCCTGTACCCCTGCCCGTTATTTTCCTGTCTGTCTCCCTCTGCCCCTCCCGTTTCGTAGTCACTGCCGTGTCCTCTGATGTCAAGGCTGTAGAAGTGTGCAGTGAGATCTTTGGCCAGCCATTCTTGGGGAGGCTTTGGAATGCTAATTGCATCAAGTTCATGCAAGTCAAGACTACTTGTGACTTTGCAACCTCCCATGCAACCCAGAGTTGATGGAGTAGTGGGGTGGTTGTACCAACTCCTGTCCTCTCCTCACTGTAATTCCGGTTGTTTATAGAGCATCGGTTTTAGTTCCCCCTGTTCTGGCACAGTGAGCCTCCCTCCCTGCTCTCTGGTGCTCTTCAGAATACTCAGCCAACATTAAAACATGCTCAGTTTTTATTACTCAAAATTTTAGTACTGGACTGTATAAGGAGGAAAATTTAAATGGGTAACACAAAACAATCAACAAGGGATTAATCTTTGGAGTAGCTGCTGTTGCTGAGAGTTGAACGTGTCTGGCACAAGGCCATGGATTCTGTACCCTCTCGTGGTCAGCAGCTCATTCTACAGCCACAAACTCAGTGTCCCCACTGTGAAAAGTGCTGCAGTCCAGCTGAGTGTGAGAACTGTGCTGTGGGAAACAAGATTGCAAATAGCCAGAAAAACTGTATCTTAGAAATCATTTTAAAGGGTTGAATAGACATCGGTTTGCTTTCTGAAAAGAGCTCCTGGTTTTGCTAAGTAATTAAAGACATTTTTTGCTAAGACATGAGACTCACTTATTTAAAAAATTGCTACAAATAGCATCTTCTTCTGCTTTAGAAACAACATTTACAGAAATGCAACTTGAGGAGTCTTTAGCTATTGAGTTCCAGAGGCTTCTGCAAAAATTTATTGATGTTGCTTTATTGAAATATATTTTCTTCTGAAATTTGTAAGTTTCTTTCACTTCCCTCTAAAAAAAATTGTCAGAAGATAGATACCTTTCTAACTTTGTAAATCCAGACTGTAAAAGTGACCTCCACATAAATTGTAATTCTACTGTATCTCAGATTTATAGCCATGTAAAAACAAACTGTAAATTTATCTATTCATACTTTGAGCTTTTTGATCCATATCTTAAATGCACTTTTCCCACAAACTTACCCATCAGTCCTTAATTTTCTAGAGAAGTTTTGAGCAATAGAAACTGTTACAAGATCTGTTTTTACATGCCCACTACAGATGCCAGGTGAAACAGTTCAGGGCCTTGTGTCTGGTGCATGGCAAGCCTGGGTTTCAGGGAACTTGTGTCCAATGCTCAGGGTGTCATTGAGGGCTCCCCTTGATCCCACTGCTGGAGCTGCAGTGATCTTAGTGAGTAACTCTGCATTTAGAAGAGGTATGAGCATTTTTATTCCTTCTGAATATTTCAGTTTGGGTGGGGATTGCTTCAGAAGAACAGAAATTATTTTTCTCTCTGCCCTGAAATACTTTTTACTGTTGCTTTTAGCAGTGGTGATATCCAGAGGAGGCCACAGAGATGCTCCAAGGGCTGGAGCCCCTCTGCTCTGGACCAGACTGAGAGAGCTGGGGGTGTTCACCTGGAGAAGGCTCCAGGGAGACCTCAGAGCCCCTTCCAGTGCCCAAAGGGGCTCCAGGAGAGGGACTTTGGACAAGGATCTGGAGGAGCAGTACAAGAGGGAATGGCTTCCCACTGCCAGAGGGCAGGGTTAGATGGGATATTGGGAAGAAATTCTTCCCTGTGAGGATGAGGAGAACCTGACACAGGAGAAGCTGTGGATGCCCCTGGATCTCTGGAAGTGTCCAAGGCCAGGTTGGACAGGGCTTGCAGCACCCTGGGGTAGTGTAAAGTGTCCCTGCCCATGGCAGGGGGTGGAATGAGGTGAAGATTCTTTCCAACCCAAGCCATTCTGGGATTCTGTGATGTAGGAGGCAAATCTTTCCAAGCCTGAGTAGGGACCAGTTGTAAAGGAGAATTTCAATTTCTGTGAAGATACAGATGTGTATTTTGCTGACCAATTTTATAGCAACAACATACATAAATGGAGTATTTATCTTACAATTATGCTGGCAAGATGTGTCAGCTGTGAGGTGTTTAGGTGGTGGATGTCAAGGTGCAAAGTGTCCTTGAGTCATGGCACACATCCCCTCTTTCATGAAACTACATAGAAGTAACCAAGTACCTTTTGGAAAGTCAGCTAAAACCTAAAAATGAAGCAGCTCTTTCCACTCCAGAATGTTTTGTTTGTATTGGAGTTTCTTTTGATGCGCTGCTGCAAAAATCTTGCACCTAATAGTACATTAAAGCTGTGACTTATTACAGTGAAAATTTTAACCAGATTTACAAAAGGGACAGACTTGGTGCAGTTTAGAGTGGGAAACCAATGAATTAATTTGGAACACAGCAATCATTTCTGTTACTCAATATCTATCTGGTTTCTTGGAGCCTCTTGTCTTGCATATTTGGAGTTTCATTTCACTTCACCTTCTGCATTTTCCATTGTAAATTTCTTAGCTGAAGTATCTGAACTGAGACTTTTTTTCTGGTTTAGGATATTAAAGATGAGGAACTTTTCTATGTTGCTGGGGTTTGTCTCTAGTTGGAATATTTTTGTTTCTCTTTGTTTTGCTCAGTTGGTATTTTTAGTCAAGAGACTGTGTGTGCTTTTCTGTCCCACTCTTGTCCTGTGAGCTGATGTTTCCAAACTGAAATTTCAGGTGTGTTCTGAGAAACTTTGTTGTTTGATTCTGACATTCAGATTTTAGTCTGTGATACAGAATTATGGTATTTTAAGGTAAGGATTTGGAAGGTGACATCTGAGGTACTGTGTTGAGGATTGGGGTTTGGAGTAAAACTGGTTACTGGGACAATCTGGAGTGAGGAATGGTGAGCCATGGAAGGAGCTGCAGTTACCAACATGCAAAAGCCTCTGCAGTGGCAGGTTACTGAGAAGCTGCCTGGACAGGCTGAAAGGCTGCTCAGGCTTGAAAAAGGATGATTCTCTCTGTCCTGAAAATCCCAGTTCCTTTGAGGAAAGAGGAACTGAAACCTAAGTCCAGTATTCCTGAACACCAGTGCTGGTGTCATGACAGTGGTTGGGTAGCCACAGTTTCAGCCTACAGCTGAAATCTCATCCAGAGCTGCTTGCTCCAGGTACTCTCAATGCTCCAGAGTTGTGTTTGGATAAAACACCAAATTTTGCTTTCTTTTATTTTACTCATGTTTCCTTTGATATTTTTGCATAACTTTGAAAATAGTCATCCATGTCTTTAAAGACCAGCATTCAGCTTCCAACTCATACAAGCACAGATCCTTTGGAACATTGCAAACCCTTTGTAGGACATGAGAAACCTGGATTTTCTCACATGTAGGATATTTTTTTTCTATAAGGAAGATTTTTGAATATTGAAGACTATGGACACATCTAAAAGCTCTGTCACAAAATTGGTATTTCCCTGGAGCCAGGGGCAAGCAGCATCAGTGCTGCTTTCCCTGCTAAGCTGTGGTACCACAGAGGTTCCCTGTTAATGCTGTTTTGGAACCATTGCTGCAAGGTCATTTTCAAGTTAAAAATCTGTATTTTGCTGTGTAATTTGAGCTGAGATGAATCAGCCCCATGAAACTGGAGGCAGAAGTTCTCAGGCTTTTTTTGCTCCACAGAGCACAAATTACACTGCTGCTCCATGGGCCCAGCTTGCCAAACACACTGAGGAAATAAAAAATAGCATTTTGAAAACTCCTGCCATTTTGTGAACTCAGCATTTTAAAGGGGGTGATTAATTGGTGGATATTGTAGGAATATTTGTTAAATTTTATTTTAAACCAGATTTTAGGGTATCAGTGCAGGGTTTATCTTCATTTCTACTGCCTTTGGTGTTCTCTCTCATGTTTAATGTTATTACTGTGCACATGAAATGCTTTTTGCACACTTGTATGTTTCAAACACATGATGAAAATCTAAAGTATGCAAGAAATACTTCAGTATTTTCAGTCATGGTTGTGAAATACAGAGCATTTGTAGAACCAGTGACAGCAACACTGAATATATTACTTTAAGACTCTGAAGCTGGCTCCATTGGAGTCCCTCTGCACACGCTGCTCTGCATGCACAGCACATTCATGTGGTTTTATGTGTATCTCTAGTTGCAAGAGCAGAAAAAATTGAGCCAGTGTCTTCCATGAGGAAGGACCAGCTTGATTTAACATAAGTACTTAACAAGGTGATATGGTGTTAGTATTTAGGAAGGAGTAATATGTATAAATCCAGTTATTATCTTGCACTTCAGTGCATTAAGCAAGAAAACAATCTCATTGCACTAATTAATGCTCATTTGCTGCTGGAAGTGATAATCCATAGCAAGCAGACGAAGGTGGGAGCTTTTGTATTTGAAATTTTTAATATTAGACCTGGTTTGCTTATGAAGGTTGTAAAAGAAATTAAGATCTGGTACTTCATTGCTTAAATGCATTGCTCAAATGTTAATGCTGGTTTTGCCTATGCACCAAGGAGAACTTTTTGCTTAAAAAGTGCAACTGAAAATGGAACCTCCCCAAATTTCAGTGAGCCTCCCTGCCACGTTTCCAGAACCCAATGGAACTGACCCATCTTGCCCTGCTTTAGTCTGTATTTCCTTTGTCAGGCACTGAAAGCTCTATAGGCTGAATTAGCATTATTAATGGTCATGTTGGGGCTTTTTCTGTGACTTTTCCATCTACACCATTTTCCTGTGAGTAATTGCTGGTGTATAATCTGTCAGTGCAATGAGGAAGGTTGAGCTGGGAAAGGTTTGCAAAATTCACTCTCTAAGTCATACACAGGTTTGAGTTCATCCTTCATCTTCCCTTAATGCTTGGACAAAAGCAAAATGCTGCTGCTTATTTCTTACCTGTAGCTATTAGTGTTTTCCTTTAGTTGCTTCTTCCAGGAGTGTTGCTAAATATTGTGTGTTACTAAAGCTCACTGGGTGTTCCAGCTACACAATAGAGACATTTGGCAATCCAGCAGTGACAATTCTTGTCAAATCCAGCTGCTCTATCAGCAGGGATTACTGAAGCTAAAGCACACCCGGAGTCAGGGCGTAGGTGTGTTAGACCTTCCTGGCAGCTAATCCCAGCTGATTACAGGGAATCAAGGCTCCACTTGGACTCTCATCAGGTTACAGAGGCAGGCTGGAGTGCTGGCCCTGCAGTGGATGTCCAGGGAGATTTCTCTGCTTGTTGATTTAAGACTAGGGGGAAAAAAATCGGATTCTCAATTATTCAAATTATTAATTTTTTTAATTTTTTTTTTTAAAAAAAGATGATGAAGTTGCATTCCTGAGCAATACTGGATCTTCAGGATGACATCTTTTACAGGCTGTGCATCAATCAGAATAAATTTTAGGGAGCACAGACAGTTTTCAGCTTTCTTATTTTTGTTGACTGCCCCCTCCTGTCTGCTTCCCTTCCATTCTCCTGGGTTGGTTTAACTCCGAGACATGATTAATAGTGTGAGTTGCTGTCAGTCATCTTGCTCTGAAAACTTTCTCTGGAGGCTGTGTGCACTAACCTTTATGTGAAAAAAATTGGGATTGCACAATAAGACTATGTTTTTGACCATTAGGTTTGTGTGTTAGTGATAAATAATTTGCCTGCTTCAACTGAGCATATGATTGAACTCTTTTTAACAGTGAAGGTTACAATTAGAAAAGGGTAACTAATCACCTTCATAATTCACACTTGTAATGCATACAGACTAATTCATAAAATTATTGTCTAACTCACCAGAGTTTGGAGAAGATGCTTACACTGTTTAACTGCTGCAAAGCTGCTTTTTGTTTTTAGGAACATTCAATTTGTTTCCCCCGCTACTGTTTTGATATTTAGACCATTGCAGTTTTCTGGAACTTAATATTTTTCATATAAAATGGGACGTTCCTAAGAGCAGATTAATAACCTGGTGTTCATTTTCAGCTGTGAATAGCAGAGTGCCCAGCAGCTCCACCAGCTCCTCGCACACTACGGAGTCCCCAACGCCCGAGCCCTGCCCGCAGGCTGCCAGCAATGTGCCCCCACAATCCGTGCTCCCCATGTATCCATCAGTGGACATCGATGCTCATGTGAGTAATCAACATTAGCTTGGATTGCATTTGCTCTCTTAAAAAAAGAGAAAAAATCTAGTACTGTTGGAGAAATATTAAAGTTGTCTTTATTTTTTATTTCTGAACATCTGGGGTTTTTTTTCTTTCCTGTGTGTGAAGACTGAAAGTAATCACGACACTGCGCTGACCCTGGCGTGTGCGGGAGGGCACGAGGAGCTTGTGTCTGTGCTGATCGCCCGTGGTGCCAATATTGAACACAGAGACAAGAAGGGTAAGTGAAAGCCATAACACAACTTGGCCATGAACTACAGCTGGAAACAGTGAATTTCAAAATGTGAACTGTCTTCTTGCACCTCACGTGGTAACATTGGTCATACAAAGCCAGTGAGCTTCTGTCTGCACCTGAGTGGGATCTTAAGCAGATTTGTGTTTCTGTCCCCAGGACTCATGCACTACAAATGACCTCAGCAAGCTGGATAGAGGAGCTGATGGGGGTAACCAGCCAATCTTGGCTGTCTGAGCTGAGTGGTGGCAGCTGTCAGGTTGGGTATCATTGTTCTCAGAGTTCAGAGTTCAGCAAAATCTCTCATCTTTTAGAGCTGAGAGAACAAAACCACCACTCCACGTGTTTTGGAGCTCACATTGACCACTGGCTGTCAGTGACACATGCAGGGCAGATGTGGTCACTGGTTGCAGCTTAATTTAACAGTAATTATGCAGAAAGCTGTGACTTCTCCAAGGAGAGGACTTGGTCAAAACTTAATCCAAAGTGATCACTACAAGCACTGTTTAAATTTCTTTTGAACAGCTTTTGGCTGGAATCAGAGCCTTGCTGTGACAGGGTCAGAAGAGGGTTGGGAAAGGCTCTGAGATTGTGGGATCCAGCAGGAAACCCTCAGTCTGAGGAAGAGACATGATTAATAGAAGTCATTGTGAACCAACCCGTTTGTGCACTTGTGTTCCTTAAAAATACTTCTGAGATACTCAAGGTTGCTTTTTAATGCCATCTCATGTTACTAGGTTTTACACCTTTGATTCTGGCTGCAACTGCTGGACATGTTGGTGTTGTGGAAATTCTTCTGGACAAAGGTGGGGATATAGAAGCACAGTCGGAGCGCACAAAGGACACTCCGCTTTCCTTGGCATGCTCCGGTGGACGCCAGGAGGTACAGACATGTCCTCAAAGGCCTTGACTTGTTACTTGCAGATGGGGGATTTTTTTGTACAGTGTTGGGTTTCTTCTGTTGTTGATACATCTTACTTTTTTTCTGGACAGTTTTTCACCTGTTTCAGTGTAGCTAATTTAAGGTTTTTTCCTCTTCCAAGAAAGGAAGAAATTTAAGACTTTTTTTCTTCTCTGCCTTGCCTATCCCAGTTTTGTTAGTTAATGGTCATGGTCACTTGTGATAACTTGTGGTCTTTCTTCAGTCAGTGTATCCTCACATGGTAAGTACTTCTGTGAGGGAGGCAGATATTTATTGAACAACTTTGTTCACTGAGCACTTCCCTTATCCATCTTGCCTTTTCTCAAACCTGAAACAGCCAGGGCAGGCACACAAGGACAGAAACTGGGATTTTGTGTGGGCAGTACATGGCTTTAGTGATAATGCACAGGGCTGATAAGTGCAGATGCAATGCAGGACACATTGTACCTGTCTTCTAAGGTTTTTTCAGAGCTCTGTCAGATTTGTGTGTGTGTGTTGCTTTCCAAATAAGATTTGTGAAACCCTTCCTATTTCAGTCGTGTGCATAGCACCTTAGAAGATGGTATGGAGATGGCCAGGAGCTCTGTAGTAGATTAATTTATGGATTAAAATAGTTGGCCAAAATTGGAAAGTTTCCATTTTACTTGTGAATTAACAGTAAAAGTGTTTCTAATAATAAAAGGCAAGATCAGCATGGCCTGCAGTAGCATTATATACTGAAAACTGAGATCTTCTGTTCTCCCTCTATTTTTTTTCTTCCTTTATGCCAGGCTTGGCAAGGAGCCTTTTTTTCTGGCTTGTTTGGAAATCACCTGGCTTATGTTAATTGTAGGTTGAGGCCCACTGAAGTACATCACCAAAGTTTTTTCATTTTCTCCCATTCTTTGCTCTTAAGCAATTTCTGATAGAGGAGTCCTTCCTCATCCTGGTTCCATTAACTTCAGTCACTCTGATTTTTACCACATGGGTTTTTTTGGGAAGTTCATGTGATACAGATGGTCAAACATGGCTCTAGTGTCATTTGAATTGAAGTTGTGAGATGAGTTTTTCTGAAAGAGATGCTCAAACATGGTGAGACATTATGGGAGTCAGGTGGATCTCTGTTTGCAAACTTAAGATTCCCAGGAAGAGCTTCACTTCAGCAGTTTTATTTAGGTAAAACAATCTTTCTGGCAGACAAGTGCTCAGCTGCTGTGGTCATGGGCTGTGGGGGCTGTACAGAGATAAAGTCAAGCAGAAGAGGGGTGGAGGTTTTCCTATGGAATCTTGTCTGTTGACAAGAGAAATGGGTAGCACATTGGAAAGTTTGTGATAACATGCTCTCAGTCCCTGGATAATAGCAAAGGCCACAATATGTCTGTTAATACACATCCTGTCATTTCAGGTTGTTGATTTGCTGTTGGCCCGGGGAGCAAATAAAGAACACAGGAATGTGTCTGATTACACGCCGTTAAGCCTTGCTGCATCTGGGGGCTATGTTAATATCATCAAGATTCTTCTCAATGCTGGGGCAGAAATTAATTCCAGGTAATGTACTGTGTGACCAGCTGAGCTGCAGTGTGGCACAGGCACTCCCTGTTGGCTCCATCCTGAGGCACAGGTTGGAATCTCAGGTGTTTTCAGACCTCCTTGCAAGAGTCTTTTTGCACTGATAACATCTTTTATGTTCGTGTTATCTTAGAGCTTTTAAGTCCTTTATCACAAACTTCACCTGACTTACAGCTAAATTTTAAGGGATTATAGTTTGCAAACCTGGTCTTTCCCTTTTCCACCATTCTGAGGACTTGAAGTCAAACTATTTCCAATAGAACCATGTCAAGGAAGCAGCCAAGTGTTCAGAGCAGCTCTGTCTGTTTGAAGATGTCTTTTTCAGGCAGAGGAACAAATTTACACAGCAGTGTCTCTTAAGCCTGCTCTATATTTGTTTTAAGAAAGCTTAGATATATTCTAACACTAGACAGAGCAAGAGATCTCTTAACTAGGGAAAATTCAACCTGCAGCTGTGCCAGAAGCATGTTTTTCTTTCAAAATATCAGATGTAGCTTAAGGCTTATGTCTGCTTTGGCCATCAGAGCATCTTACAGCTGAAATGTATTTTCCTTGTTTATAAATTGCAATTCTTTATTGCATGTAGTTCCTCCGGTGGTTTCTCCTAGTCAGTTAAAAATGCTACTATTTTAGGTCCTATATTTTGTGTAGGTTATATGTTCCTTTCTGACTTAAAACATTTTGTTGCTCCTGGATACACTTCCATTTCCCAGAGCTTTCCTTTGTCCGTGGGCACTGCAGTTTGTTTCTTTCCCTTAGGACTGGCAGTAAGCTGGGGATTTCTCCTCTGATGTTGGCTGCTATGAATGGCCACGTCCCTGCCGTGAAGCTGCTGCTTGATATGGGCTCTGATATTAACGCCCAAATCGAGACCAACCGCAACACAGCCCTCACCCTGGCCTGCTTCCAGGGCCGGGCAGAGGTGGTCAGTCTGCTTTTGGACAGGAAGGCCAATGTCGAGCACAGGGCAAAGGTAAGTGGGGGATTTGCCTTTCCTTAAGACTTATTGTCATCAAGTTTCTTCAAATTTTCCTGTAACTTTGAGCCTCTCTGGGCTCAGAGGAGTTAGAACATCAGAGCACTTAAATGTTCTGAAATAAGTGTGGTTTCTTTTAAAAAATAAAAAAGCATCAGTGATGATGTATTTTTTGCATTAGGGAAAAGCTGACCGGTCCTTCTGAGTTTATAATGAAACTTAGATTGACTCTTGTCTAGACTTTTTCAGGTTTAAACTTGACATGATACTCAGAACAGATACAGATATTTTTACATGCAAGTGAAGTCTAGGCAGGAAGAGAATAGTGTTGCTTGTGATTCTCATATAGAACAGACTTCTTGTCTACAACCGAAGTAGTGCAGTCAAACTTTGTAAAGCTTTTACGTTGCTGTAGAACCCGTGGCTTCAGTACTGTGACCTTCTGTGCCTCTGAAATGCTCCACAGGTCCCATCCTTTGGTGCTCTGGGACAGCTTTGTGTCTCCTGCCATAAAGCAAGCTTAAAGCTTGTGTAGACAGCCAGACTGATTTCCCCAGCACAAAGGAATTTTTGGTAACTCCTAAGGCTGCTGAAATAATTGCTGTGTCTGTCTACCCCGCCTGCTTCTGGAATGACTGTGGCTGGAGAAAAGGGGATATGGATAAAAGCCAGCTCTCAAATGGTCAGTTGGGCATGTTAGCAGCTGGTGTAAGTTTTTTTAACAGTCTGACCTGGCAACTAAGTTGGGCCCAGATCAGTCTCAGTGCCAAGGGAGGCTAGAGAAAGCTATAAAGCCAGTTTCTGAGTATTTTTGTAGAAACACTTGTGTCTTCATTTGAATCTATTCTAACCTCTGTTGTAGAGATCTTGTTATAAACTTTGCATTTGCTGTTGAGACAGGTATCTGGTGGTGCTTAGTCAACAGTTTGCTTGGGTTTGTATAAATCAAAGCCCGAGAGTGTTTGGGTTTTGGGTTGGTTTTGTTTGGTTGGTTTGTGTGTGGGTGTTTTGTTTTGTTGTCTGGGTTTTTTTCGTTCGGGTTTTTGGGGTCTTTTTTGAGGAAGAGACTGCTTGAAGTTAGGCTCCTAAACTAAATATAAGCAGCTAAATAAAAATCTGATTTCCCTTTGTAGGAAACATTTATGTCTTATCTGAAGTTTACTGTGCAGATTTCACAGAGTAACTCGTTCTCTTTGCACAGACTGGTCTCACACCTCTGATGGAAGCAGCTTCAGGAGGCTATGCAGAAGTTGGAAGGGTTCTCCTTGATAAAGGAGCAGATGTGAATGCCCCACCCGTGCCTTCCTCAAGAGATACGGCTTTAACAATTGCAGCAGATAAGGGTCACTACAAGTTCTGCGAGCTCCTCATTAATCGGTAAATCATTTCTTCTCATTAAGTGTTTAAGGCCAGAGTGGGTGGGGCTCTGAGCAACCTGATCTCGTGGGTGGCTTCCCTGCCCATGGCAAGGGGGTTGGAACAAGATGAGCTTTCATGTCCTTTCCAAGCCAAAGCAGTTATGACTAATGATTAGTGGCACATTTGTTCTGTATTCTTCTGTGGAAAGGGTGCTCTTGTTCACGTTACCTCGTGCATCTGAGAGCAAAGGGAATGGGAAGCTTTGAAAATAGGATGTTAGATCTGTTCCCTGCTCTTCAGTGTTACCCTGGAATATCTCACTATTGCAGTGTTAATTAAGCAAAGCAGGCAGCTGGGACCAGAGGCAGGCAGACAGTGGCTTGGACAGTTTGTTTGTGTCTGAATCCAGCAACTCCCACTTGAGCATTTCCTCACTGTCACTTGGGGGGCAAAACCTGCAAGTAGCTCTTGAGCTTTTCAGGCATTACCCAGTGTGCTGCTAAAATCTCAAGGGGTTGCTTTGTCCTGTGGGTAGTCACCACGCTGATAATTTAAAGGTTGCTGGTTGCATATTTCTGGTGCAGTAGGTGACATGAAATGAGTGTTTATTTCTGTCAGGGAGGTTTAAATAATCCCCATGTCACTACCCTGCAGATGAAACAGCAAATTTCAGGGACAGAATTTCTTACCACTGTATTTCAGTTATTAAAGCTCCATATCCAGTTGTACTCTGATGTTTTGTGTTCTTGCTCTCTGACTTCCACCTTTACTCATCCCATCTCCCTGGGTTTGTGTTTTTAGAGGGGCACACATTGATGTCCGCAACAAGAAAGGAAACACCCCGCTGTGGCTGGCAGCTAATGGTGGGCACTATGACGTGGTCCAGCTGCTTGTGCAGGCAGGGGCAGATGTGGATGCTGCAGATAACCGCAAAATCACCCCCCTCATGTCAGCATTCCGCAAGGTAGGAGACCAGCTTTTTATGTTTTCCAAGTAGTGCCTCTCGTTTGAGTCTGAGTGCTTGGTTTTGGAAGAATCAAATATAACATGGCAAAGTCATTGCTTTGATAAAATGCCTGCTTCAAAATCATAATTATATTCAATCAAAATCATAATTACTGTACTTCGCAAGGATCTGGTTTTTGAGAGCTGAAAAACTTGGTTCCATAAATGATGTTAACTTTATAATTTCCAGTTGTACACTCTGCAAAAACTTGGAATATTTGAGATTTCCATATTTCTGCAGTCTGTACTGCTTGTTTCAGTCCTGCTTTGGAGATGAACACAACACCAGTCTGCAATAAGCTGTCCTGATTCCTTTGTGCTTCTCCTGTTCCTAATGTCTTGTGATGGGACACTGTAGTCAGCTCTTCTGTCACCCACTGCCTTTTCTTCTTGGCAGGAAGAACATTGTTTTGGGGTGGTTCCATCACTTGTGGTGTTGGGTGCAAGGAGCATAACTATCACAGAGGAATTTATTAACCAAAACTGCTTTGCCTTTAACAAAATAGGAAATAAGTGTGCAGCTTTTTTGACAAACAAAAGGGGCTGAGCTTTCCCCTGTTTTGACACTGCCTTGCTTTCACATCACTTCAGAAGCAACAGTTGGGTGCTTTGTGTGGTTGCACAGCATACCCAGGGGCAGAGGAATGTGCTTGCCAGGATAACATTGAGGTGGCTTCGTTTCCTGATCTGACTTAACCTGTAATTGAACAGTCTTAACTCAGCTCCATGGGATGAGTGGCAGGAGAGTGGATTGGGTGATAAATGGTGTCTAAAGAGGGTTGTCTTGTTTTTTGGTTGTTATGAGATATAACCATGAAGATCTGCCTCTAGTCCTTGTACCTTAAAATAAAAAATAACTTGTCTTTGCCACCTTGAAGGAGAACAGTGGCTGTGCTGTCCGCACTGAGCAAGCAGGAACTGCCCCTCATCACAAACAGCAGCTTAGCAGAAATGTTCTTGCTTATTTTCAGTGTTTGCATTGATACCAAACTTGTACTTTGATGATGAATGCTGACAATTGTATACAAGAGATTGGAATTTTCTTTGGTGTTCTAGGGGCATGTGAAAGTAGTTCAGTTCCTGGTGAAAGAAGTTAACCAGTTTCCTTCAGACATTGAGTGCATGCGCTACATAGCGACCATCACAGACAAGGTGAGTTGGACTTGGGGAGAAGACCCTGGCCTGAAATTCCAACAAAAATATCCTTGGGAAATTCTTAAGTATTCAAAAACTGAATGTACATGTTTGCTCACATACATCTGATTTGGGGATTTGTGCATGTCTCATTTTTAATACAGCACTTAAAAAGTAAATCAGCATTAGATCCTATTGTGTGAAATAGTTTGTATGGTTATGAATACAGAGGAGTTAATCTCATGTTTGTAGAGCAAGCCTCACTCCTCAGCTGTTGTTTATTACTGTTGAAGTAAGACAAGTTTGCATTTCAGGACCTGTTGAAAAAGTGTCACCAGTGTGTGGAGACAATTGTGAAAGCTAAAGACCAGCAGGCTGCAGAAGCCAATAAAAATGCAACTATACTGCTGAAGGAGCTAGACCTGGAAAAAGTGAGTAGATAATTGCTGTTGTGTCACAGTGTTTGAACTGTGTGAATCTCTAGGCTGCATTTCCCTTGGTGCTTCTTGGGACAGTCAGTCTTCATGCTCTGACTGTGTCTGTGTTCCTTCCCCTGATGTATCATACAAGTGAGGCACATACTGAGGGTGGCAAATCAGAACTGACTTCTGCTTCAGCCACTCCTCTGTCCTTTTTAGGAAAGCTTGGACTTACCAATAGTTCCTTAGGCAGTTAACTCTGAGCTCACCTCAGCACAGAGGACATGTGAGTAAGGGAGGGCTCCAGTCTCATGGTGTGTTTCTCTGGGTGTAAATCATAATCCATAAACATTTTTTGGACTTCTGCTCAGGGGATTTGAGCAGATAGTGGAGAAAATGCCCTTCTCCTTTTGCTGGGAATAGTGTAAATTGTTTTAGAGTAACATATTCCTGAGTGAGCTCTCTTAATGGAGGTTCTTACAGTTTTTGACAAGTTCCACATTAGTTTATTAAGTTTTCCAGGTTGAGGACTTGTTAAACACACATCAGTTGCTGTCCACGAACAGTGCAGCAGAAGACTGATTCCATATATTAAAAGAAAAAAACTGGTTAAAATTAGAGCCATTGAGTACTGGCCTTTGAATCAAAGATGTGAACATCACACCAAAAATATCACTGACCTTATTAAATGTTTGAGAAAGGATTGAGAGGATGAGAGATTTTTCTGGTCTTCCAGTAAAGCTCTATTTTTTCAATACTTCTGTTTTGGTTATTACTTTGTTATCATTCCTTAGAAGTTTTGGGACCAGCTAGTCCTGTTGTTGCATAAGGTCTGTCCAGTTTCTGTGTAATGATTCAGTGTGTGCCAAAGTCATTCTAGTTCATTGTGCTCTCTCCTTTCTCTTCCCCCCCAGATTTCTAGGAAAGATCTGAATTATAATTTAGTCTATGTGAAAATGTTTAAATATGGATTCTTTTCTCCTACACAGTCAAGAGAGGAGAGCAGAAAACAAGCTCTTGCAGCCAAAAGGGAGAAAAGAAAGGAAAAGAGAAAGAAGAAGAAAGAGGAACAAAAAAGAAAACAAGAAGAAGATGAAGAAAACAAGCCTAAGGAAACTTTGGAACTGCAAGAAGATGATGATGAAGAAGAAAATGATGATGAAGGTAAAGAACAGGTGTTTCTATGAACTATGTGGTTGTGGGGGTGCCACCTTGTAACCATCAAGGAAAAGGAATATGAAATCTGGTCTCTCATATTTGACAGTGTTGCATGGCTGCTGCCTGGTAAAACTCCTTGGCTCATTTTTTTCACCCCCTCCTTTGTTCATAAAAGTCTTTCAGTCTTGGAGGATTTACAGCTGAATTTGGTGCTAGTCTGACAGCTCAGCAAGGAACCAGCTGTAGTGTATTCAATGAGGGCACTGATTTCTCTATTTTGTGGGTTCTGATTGTACATAAACTGCTTTTCTTTCAGTGGAGCAAGAAGTTCCTATAGAGCCTCCAAGTGCAACTACTACAACTACAATTGGAATTTCTGCAACTTCAACTACCTTCACAAATGCCTTTGGGAAGAAGAGAGCTAATGTGGTGACTACCCCCAGCACAAATAGAAAAAATAAGAAAAATAAAACAAAAGAGACTCCTCAGAATATGCAGATAATTTTGCCAGATCAGCATATATCTCTAGCACAGCAAAAAGCAGATAAAAATAAAATAAATGGAGAGCCAAGAGGTGGTGGTGCAAGTGGGAACAGCGATTCAGATAACTTGGATAGCACAGATTGCAATAGTGAAAGCAGCAGTGGAGGGAAGAGCCAGGAGCTGAACTTCACAATGGATACAAACTCCTCGGAGCGGCGCTACGCCTCACTGCTCATCCCCTCTCAGGAAGAAAAAAACAGCACCTCAGCTTCCAAAACACCAACAAGGTGACACTGCTCTGTTCCTTCCTGTTGTTTCACAAGGTTCCATCTATGCCAGTGTCAATTTTCTGTAGCTTAAGCTCTATGTCAACTGTGTGTTCCCAGAGCACAGAGAGACTGAGGCTGCTTTATTTGCGTAGCTGTGTTAAGTTTATTGAGCACAACCTCTTTAAAATCTTATAAGAATAAGATTTTTTGGGATTGTTGGCTAGTTTTTAATACTACTTGGGCAAAATGGCCTTTTCTCTCTGCACTTTTTAAGCATCCATGTTGTATTGTTGGCTTCATTAGAATAGATCTTAAAGTTAATGTGCTGGGAATTAACTAAGGAAGTGCCAGCTTTACTTATCTCCATGTACAGAAGTGGTTTTGTTACTTTTTGATTTTTTTTATGGTTTCAGCATTAACTCTTTTGACTTGCAATCTTTCTTTTAAGGAGGGAAGAAGTTGATGACTCTGAGCATTTCACCTGCCAGGTTGATGGCCAGTTTGATATAACCTTGTCGAGCCAGAGGTGAGAATCAGAAGAACTCAGGGAACATGCAGGGGCCACTTGAATTGTTCAAAAGATCATTCAGTTGCCTGGGAATGAGCTGATAACTTTTACACCACCACTTTCTGAAGAGGTCATAGGTCTGAATCAGAAAGCTTAGATCTCATGTGGGTCTGTAGTCATTGTTTGCTTTTACATCTCAGTCACACAAGTCTGATCCTCCATAGTTTTGTTTTCTCTTTCCATTTTCTGCACTAAGGGAGGGAAGAGGGCAGGGAGGTTGATCTGCAGGACACTGGGCTGACAGAGAAGCCACCTTCAATAAGAACACAAACACTGGGGCATCAAGAAGGGCAATGAGACAAAGCTCTTGTGAGACTGATTGAGATGCTTTTCTGGGAGTGGAAAGAGAGGATATTTTTCTTATTTTTCCCCAAATTCAAGTTAGATGCAGAATAAGTGGATTCATCAACCTTTGTGGTTAGAGGGTGTGGGTTTTGGGCTCCCATTAGGAGTGTTAAAAATTGGGATTTGTCTCTGTTCTTTGAGCATAGATTGTTTCTGCCTTGGACCTTTCATCCAAGGTTTGCTGCAAGAACCTCGGGGTCCTGTGCAGTCCAAGCTAAATGCATCCTTCTGACTCCTTGTTAAAGGTGGTTCTTCTGGAAACAGTTTGTGCTACTAGTTTTAAGCTGCAGGAATGTAAACTGTATGCTGTCATTTTATTCTGCAATTTGTAATCAGCACATTTCTGTTCCCAGACTTGATGGTGAAGGTCATTCGAATTCTTTGTCGACTACTTATAAGGCTGTTTCCCTGCCTCTGACCTCTCCAAATGTAAAGCTGAATCTGACCAGTCCTAAAAGAGGCCAGAAAAGAGAAGAAGGCTGGAAAGAAGTGGTTAGAAGGTAAATACTTTAATACTATGTTTTAAAACTGTCTATGAGCTTTTTAGCTTGTATATTATTCTCAAATACAGAATGTGCAGCAAGATTATATAACTAAAGAATTAACTTACAGGAGAATCTACCCCACTTTCTCTTGCAGTGCTGGGAAAACCAGCTGCAGCCTTAATTTGTAGTAACTTCTTACTAACTTAATGTGAACATGACATAAACACTGTATTTGGTATGAGAAAATAAAGAAGAGCTCTGACTTTAGTGGAGTAAAGGATGTGGGGACAAGATAAATGGGGAAGGGAGCAGAGGGCAATGAAAAGCCCTACAGCAGATGATTGCCCATGAACTAAAGGCATGATGGATGTGAGTAGAGGAGAGGCAAATGATCTCTTCAAGGCCAAAATTCATTGTACTTTGGGCAGTGACCTTGATCACTGATTCAGTGGAAAATCGTGTCACCCTAAAGTGAGTGCTTAGAGGTACAGTGAGATTTAAAGATCTACTGTAAAGCAATCTTTTCCTTTGAAAATGTACTGGGTTTTATTGTATGGCCATGAACAACCCAGTATCTCTTCTGTAACCTTTATGTTGTCTACTGCTTGGAACTAGAATGATCATCTGGCTTTGATTTTTGTTGTTCTCTTCATCACAAAGGAATACAGCACGAACATACCAGTGTCAGATGCTTTGGGTGCACTTAGGAAACCCTCCTGCTTTTGTGTTCTGCAGTGGCAATGATTAGATGTGCTAATTTTGGAGAATTTTAGGCTATGTGCAAAGAACATAATTGTACAGAGGGCTTAGTGCATTTGGATTAGTGGAAGCCACAGAGTGTTCTTAATAAAGGTTAAAAAAGAAGATTAAGATGAAAATTTATGTTTGAATTCTTAGAGTTGTTTTGGTCTCTGCCTTTTGATGTGGTCTCCAATGAGGCTCTCTAAGTGACATGGCCTTGCTGGGTGTGTGGTGGCAGCCTGGCCCCCCCTTGGGGAGTGGTGCAGGCAGGAACCTCTCAGACCCCCTGACCCCTCTGGTCTGGGGCTGCTCCTGCTCTTCTGGGGCTTTTGAGTCTCTTTGGCTCAGCCCAAAAGTTCACATGGGTGTTGTCTGCTCTTGTGTTGGCCTTTTAGCAGTGTTCTAGACATGTATCCAGAACCTGCCCTATCCTCTTTCCTGAGGAATACCGTGAGGAACATTCCATTCAGTGCTCTGCACTGGTGTTTGCTGTGCCCTGACTGTTGGAAGCATGTCCTGCCAAAGAGCGTTGTTGGTCACCCTAGATGTGTGGGTGCAGTGCCTGGGAACTCCCTCTGCTAAAATCTCTCCTGATCTCAACAAGAATTCTTCTTCCCTCTCCCTGTGAGCTGATCCCCAGCTAGAAGGGATGTCTATCAAAGTAACCAATGCAAACATCCCTTCTGCCCCTGACAGGCAAGTGGGCAGAGTTTTGAAAGACCCTCCCCCCAGCAACACTCTGCAGCCAACGCCAATCGAGCAATTTCAGCTGCAGAGAGGAGGGCGCTGCTGTTCTGGAGCAAAAAGGTACTTCTTGGGACACTTCTCTAGGTCAAAACCATCAGCTTTGGGTGGGAGGAAGGGAAATGGCTGTGGATAATGGATGTGAGGGGACGGGGGTGGGCTCTCCTGGAAGAGAAATGCCTTCTTGAGTGGTTGCTAGAGGTCCCCAGTGGGCTGGGGTGGAATCAGACCAAGGTGCAGTCAGGAGCCCTGTGAGCAATACAGGTGTTCTTGAAACTTAGGTGATGATGGAGCTCTGGTCTGGGGAGGGAGTAACTGTGATGTCTGTCTTGAGAGGGGAGCCGTGGAAGTGGAGGTGATGAAAGAACCCCAAAGCATGAAACAGGCTTGGGTAGAGCTGGGTGCATGCACTGGGGGTTCTGGGGATGGGAAGGGTTGTAGTGTGCTGTCCTGGCAGGGATGGAGAAAAGAAGAAACACCTTGGCCACATGAGGTGTTGTTTTAGAACATTTCCATGTGTTTAGATGTTTAAAATTAAACAGGTTTCCTTTAAGTCCTGTTAAGTGACAAACAATTCTCCGAGAATCAAGTTACTTACAAGTTTCCAAGACTGGAGTAGCTAGGTGAAGCTGGCAGCCTTTCCACAGGGTGGTGGGGACCTGTGATTGCTGAAACCCCTTTGAATCCCCTCTAATTGTTCAGCATCAAGCCAGTGCACATCAGTAGCAAGCCTGAAAGCAGCTTATGGGTGCAAGAGGTCCAACCCACCCTAAAGTCTGTGGACAGTGGTGGCCCAGGGACTTCAGCTGAGGTCTGTGTGCAAGCAGGGCTTGTGTTCAGAACTTCCCACGTGCTTGCTCTGACCCACCAGTACCATGTGAATCATGAAAACCCTGAACTGACTTGGTGACAGCATTGTGGCCTGACAGTGAGCCTGCAAGTCCTAAATCACAGCACTGCACACCTTCAGCTGCTTTCACCCACCACTGTTTATTGGTGACACTGCACTTCCAGATCTTGAGGTCTGAAAGAGGTGGATACTAAAAGGCTGTGGATGCAGGTGGTATTACAGAGCTCATCACTGGAAAAACCCTGGAAAGCTGCCTTCTCCTTGCTATAAACAATCAAAATAGTTAAGCCATGGGCTTTTGTATTTGAAGCAGTGCTGCTTGTGTAAATTCAGGTTGATAAGCTAAGGATTTGTCTCACTTTGGAGAGGTGCCCAAGATAAGATAAAATCCAGAAGGGTTTCTGAAATAGTGTGAGGCTTATGTATCTGTGTTACAATAATGGGGGAATAAATTCTACTGGAGAATCCTTGTCAGGTACTGAGGATGACGAGTAATTTGAGTGGGGGACTTTGAGAGAGGCTCCAAAGGGTGAAGAAAGGATCAGCAGAAAACAACATTCTGCCCTTAAGAGTATTACTTCAGCCATTGTTAGACAGCAGAGGGATTTTTTCTGTCTTTGAAGTCTGAATGCATTTCACAGATTTCTGATCTTTGTGATATAGGTCAAAGAAATTATCAGTCCCAGCTTCTGTCGTATCTAGAATAATGGGAAGAGGTGGGTGCAACATCACAGCAATTCAAGATGTCACTGGTGCCCACATTGATGTGGATAAGCAAAAAGATAAGAATGGAGAGAGAATGATCACTATAAGGTACAGTATCTCAAAATGAAAGTCTTGAGTTAGTCCACAGTGTCATTTACTGAAAAGTGTGTTTGCTTTCTAAGGCAGGATCTATTTAGCTTCTTTGTTCTAGAATAGAACATACATTCCTGCTGCTAAAATATGCTGACAGTCAACTTCAGAGATAATCCTTAAGACACACAGAAGTTAAGAAATAATTTACCTCAGTAAACTTACAATAGACTTAGAGATCAGTGTATGATTGAAGCTATGGAACATTGCACAAAGTGAGATTTCTTTTGCAAAAGATAAATCTGTTTGTGTTTAATCTAGGGGTGGTACAGAGTCCACGCGATACGCAGTGCAACTCATCAATGCCCTTATTCAAGATCCTGCCAAGGAACTGGAAGACTTGATTCCTAAAACTCATATAAGAACACCTGCTTCGAGTACCAAATCAATCCACACAAACTTTTCATCTGGAGTCAGCACTGCGACTGCTTCCAACAAGAACTCCTTTCCTCTCGGAGCGCCGCCCCTGGTCACGTCGCAGTCATCGACACTCTCTACTTTCCAGCCTCCTAACAAATTGAACAAGAATGTCCCAGCGAACGTGCGCTCATCTTTTCCGGTGTCTCTTCCTCTCGCTTATTCTCACCCTCATTTTGCCTTGCTGGCTGCCCAAACTATGCAACAGATCCGGCACCCTCGCTTACCTATGGCCCAGTTTGGAGGAACCTTTTCACCTTCACCGAACACTTGGGGACCATTCCCGGTGAGACCAGTTAACCCTGGCAGCACGAACAGCTCTCCAAAGCATAATAGCTCGAGCCGTGTAGGCAGCCAGAATGGAAACGTTCTGCAGACGGAGTCTCCTGGCTTGGCTACGTCCAGCTGTCCCGTTACCGCCTCGTCTGTAGCTGCTTCCACCCAGCCTCTGGGTGTGACCAGTAACCGGACTCCCTCCTCGGTCAGGAAGCAGCTCTTCGCCTGCGTCCCCAAGACGAGCGCTGCAGCAACAGCCATCTCAACTGTGACGAGCACCTGCAGCACTCTGCCCTCAGCTTCCTCTGCCCCCCCAAACAACGGGCAAGTGCCCACGGCGTTTCTGCCGTCTCCTGCTCCGCAAGCGCAGCATTCTGCCCTGAAAGCAGACTCGTTCTCGGCTGTCTCCGCCCCCAAGGAGAAGGTGGCGACCCCCGAGCAGCCGCCCACAAGCGCGTGCCCACCAGCTTCAGCCGCGAGCAGTTGCAGTGTGTCAGCCAGCAGCAGCTCAGGGGGCACCGAAACGCGCCCGGCGAGCAGCCCTGCGCCGCTCAGCGGAGCCCAAGATGAGATACTGCCAAGCAGCATGTCTGAGATCAGCCCTTCCATGTCGATGCCTTTTTCATCCAGCTCAGAATCTGCTCCTTTAAGCTTAGCGTCGCCCAGGTCAGTTGTTGCAGATAATCAGGACAACAGTAACTTACCTCAAGTAGCTGTACCAGCACCTCGAGTTACTCACAGGATGCAGTCCAGAGGTTCTTTCTATTCAGTGGTACCAAATGCAAACCTCCATCAAGATCCTCAGTCTATTTTTGTTACGAATCAAGTTCCTTTAACACCTTCTCAAGGTCCACCTGCTGCAGTGCAGCTTTCGTCAGCCATGAACGTTATGAACGGTTCTCAGATGCACATTAACCCAGCAAACAAATCATTGCCTCCTGCCTTTGGGCCAGCAACGCTCTTCAATCACTTTAGTAGTCTTTTTGATAGCAACCAGGTGCCAGCTAACCAAGCATGGGGAGACTGTCCACTCTCTACCCGAGCAGCAGCTGACCCATCTTTCACTGTTCAGTCTACCTTTCTGAATAACTCTGTGCTAGGACATGTGGAAAACGTCCATCCCGACAACTCCAAGGCTCCTGGTTTCAGGCCACCTTCCCAACGGGTTTCAACTAGTCCTGTAGGTAAGTCATTAAGATCCTGTTCTGGACAAAATTATTTCTTCAGCCATTGCACTTTGACCATCATACTGATGGAGGAGTAGTCTGCAAATGACTCATGGAGTTGGTGAATGCTCATGTAATGAGGATGGCCTGTTTTTTCCAAGTGCCCTTTAAAATGTTGATAATTTTTTTTTTTTTCAGCTCTTCTAGGCTGTTAGGTGTTGGGGAGTTTGCAGATGTTGCACTGTTTGTCCTCTGTGTGAGACAGGAATGCTCCCACCTGCTTGTAGCATAGCATTGATTTTAGGTTTGGGGTTGGAATGGAGCACAGTGTGGGGTGACACCAAAGCTGAGGACTCCTGGAGGTTCCAGCTGCAGCAGTGACTGCATGTAGGTGCTCCATATTGTATGTGAGACTCCAGCTTGACTCAGTGAGGGTAAACTCTCTGTGCCTTTTGGCTCTTGATATGGCTCTAGGGTTTTAATAAGCTTGTTGGTGTGCTACTGTGTGGGGTGTTCTATTCAGAAGTTCAGTATAGTTTGCACATCTGGATTTGTTTGAAATGGGTTAAGAACACTGACATTGAGCTTCATGCCCTTGCTGTGCTCTGCCTGCAGGATTTCTATCTTCTCAGTGTTCAAACCGTGTTGCAGACAACCAACTGCACCCATTTGGTTGGAAGGGACCCTCAAGAGATCTATTCTGTGCTGTGGTGGCTGTGGGGTGCCCTGGAGCTGGGTATCTGGAGAGCCTTGCTCTGGAGTTATCCTTGCCCACACTGTGTGTTGGCTATTTGGGATAAAGCTTCAGGACTTGAATGATGGGCTGGGACAAGTTGAGGTAGTTTGACTTTCAGATTAAAAGAGAAGGGAGCATTTGGAAGATGTGATGGTAAGGAAAGATCTCCAGCATTCCCTTTCCTCTCAAATTGTCCTTGACAAATGTGCAAGACTTCTGCAAACCAGAACACTTTTCTCTGACTGGCTTTAACCACAAGAATGGGGTGTTTGCTATGACTGCAGTTTTCTCAAGTGTTAAATTTGGGCTGGATAACTCTGCAAAGGGAGGGCACACCTAGAAAGAACTCTGTGCCACATCCAGCTTCAGTGTAGAAAGCAGAACCACATGTGTAAGATACAGTAACTGGAAGAGCTTCCAGACCCACAGCAGGCTCCAGAACCACTTGACAGTGGCTCAGCTTTTCCTCTGCAGTGCTCTACCTCTGGGGTTGGCTGCTGCTGAAATAATTCCTGGGAAAGGAAACTTAGGACAAATGGGATGTGCTGATTTCCCTAACAGTTGCATCCTGCATGTGCAAACATGGATGACTGGGACTTCCCACAGCAGCAAAGCAGCAAAAGGATTTTGCTGTTCCCTTATGTTAAGATCATCTGTTTGTGATAGGGGAAAATTTATTATATTTCTACTTTATATATCCTTTTATATATATCCTTATATATATATATATCCTTATATATATATATATCCTTATATATATATATATACATATATATATCCTTAAGTGACTGTAAGTATTTAAAAAACTGTAAATCTGTTTCTGCCCTTAGAAAGGTTAGGTAGATAGTCAAGGAAAGGTCACACAGTTGACTTTGGGGGAGATATGTGTGAAGTTCTTGACTGAAGCTCAAAAATATTTGGACAGAACACACTTTTCCTGAGTTAGGATTTGATTAGGATATTGCAAAGTGAAGAAAAACTGCAAATAGGTAGTGTGTTGTTAAAATAGTGTCTGGCAGGAGATGACTGATTAGTCAGGTCCTTAGTTGATTCATTTAATGTCATTTTACTTCATGCTGCTTTTGATCACCTTTGTTTCAGAATCTAGATATTCAAGGAGTAGGGGGGTTAAGGGAGCTTGAGGATGTTTGGAAGGTGTGATAGAAAGGAGTGAGTACAGTAGGCTGAGAACTTCTCTGTTGCCTTCCCTCAGAGCCAAGTATGGTCTGTGCACCTCTCATTCACCAGCTTGTCCCAGGGAAATTGACCTTGCCCTCAGGCTCCGAGGTTGGCAGAACTGAGGACTCCCATGGCTGTTTCCACAGGGCTTGGTGCCAGGTTCATGAGGTTTTGAGGAGGGGGAGAAGGGCTGATCGCTGCTCATGCTCTGGCCAGCAGCAGCACAATGGACAGGGAGCAGCCAAGACCTGGCCTGGCAAATCCATGAGGTCAGAGGGGTTGGGAATGGCCTTGGAGCAGGTGGACACCCATCCTCTGATCTCAGCTGTGACTACACCTGAGGGAGCAGAGGTTTGCATTTTGTGCCTCTCTTGCACAGTTGGCCCATAGCAAATTTTTCCACAAATGAACATTTTTAAGAGAATCACCTCTAAACTGATTTGGTGAAGATTTAATATAGTTTGGCTGTGCACAAAACCAGCTTTTTCTTAGCAAGTTCTCACCTCAGGGTGGAGTTTGGGTAGTCTGCTTTTCCTGTTCATGGGTGAGCTCAGCTGCAGGTCGAGTTCTGTCTGATTCACCAGGTCCTTTGAGGCACAAATATCTCTGCAGATCTCACTGGCTGTGGATCCATTCTGGAACTGGCCTATTTGTCTCACATTTTTAGGTCTCTTGTCCTGGCAGTTTGCAGTTGAGGGCAGGCTTAGCCCAGCCATGAGAGGAGGCTGTGGAGAAGACCAAAAGAAATCTGCTTCTTACCTCTGTCAATCTCCTTTAAGGAGATTGAGATCTTGGTTTTTAAAAGGGCTCACAAACTTGAAATATGCCAGTTTAGGAAGCAGCACATGAGTATGGAACTCCATGAATGGTTGGGCTCTGTTTCACACAGACTGACCAAGTGTTTTGGCTCTTTCCCTTAAGGTGCAGGTAATATTGCAGTAACCAGCATCTGCCTGGGGTCTTTGATAAACTGAATTTTGAGCAGAGTTTGTGTGAGATCAATACACTCCTCTCAAAAGCTCGGTTATGCATTCAGAGCACAATGAGGAGTTTGAGCCCAATTAAGTGCAGAGTGTGGTATTGCAGAAGATTTTAGTATTAGAAAACCTGATTTTGTTGGTAAGTACAAAAAAAAAAAGGAAGCTTATTCTTGCAGTCAGGGTTTGGTAAGTTACTGTTCAGAATAGCCATTTTTAATATTGAACAAAGTTTTTCATCCACTTTTATAAAAGACATGATAATGTTAAAAATTGTTCTTTGTGACCTGACTCCTGAATTTGTGCATCTGTGTGTGTCAGGCTCCCTTCAGCCCATGGAGCATATCCAGCAGTGCTGAAGTGGTCTTGACTGTCCAGACATTGCACTTTACAAGCTGTGTATCCAAAAGCTGTTTACTCATCAGCTACTCAGCCATCAGAAGACAGCTGGGCATTCCTGTCCTGCAGGAGAGCTGCTTTTGTCACAATCCCTGCCTTGTTCTCTGTCTGGGAGCCAGCAGCACTCATGGGTGGCAGCAGCTCTGCTACCCTTCTGTCTGGGGCAGGTCTCGTGTGGTTTGCCAGGCACTTTGTGTTTTGGTGCCTGGTGGAATTGGTCCCCATGGGGGCCTTTTGGCTGCCAGGTTTGTGCTGGAGTGTCTGGTCAGGGGCTCCACAGGAGATGCCCAGGGAGGGCTCTGGGCTGCAGGCACTGCTGTGCCTGAGCTCTGTGCTGGAGCCAGGCTGCAACTCCAGACAAACTCAGCTCAACCACACTGCAGTCACAGGCACTGGCATCCTTCTCAGAGCCATGGGGTTTGTGCTGTGACAAACCCAGGAAGACTGTCCTCCCGTGCTGGGGGTCCCTCAGCTAAGCACCCCATGTTCCAGCAGCAGGGGAATGTGTTGCTCCTTGGCTGTAGGGGAGACTTTCCTTTTTAACCTTTGGGCTAGTGAGAAAAATACCTCCTTCAACTCCAAGAAAACATTTCTGCCCATGTGAGCAGGTTGGATCTGGCACTTCTGGAAGGAGTAAATCAGGTTGACTTGGTTGATAATACTGGGGAACACAACCTGGAACTATCCAGGCACTGAGAGGTGCCCCTCTAGTTTCTGACCTAAGGTACTGCCTGGCAGCACTGCTGTTTGTGGTGGGGTGTGTGTAGATAAAACCTTCAACCTCACTCAGCAGCAACATAGGCTGGTCCTGGTTGTGGTCATTTTGAAATGTTTAAATGGTTTTGAAACTAATCTTGTTTATAATAGGCCCTTGAAACTAAACCCTAAACTCAGGTGCACATATGGCCATGCCCATTTCTGCTTTCAGGTAATAACGTGTGATAAGAGCTTTTATGACATTTTGGAAAAGTACTTAAAAGCTTTGGCTTATTTAAAAAAAATTGTAATTCACCCTTGCCAGTAATTTTTGTGGGACTTCAAACTCTTTCTCCATCTCTCTCTTCCTCTCACACATCCCTGGAGGAAGCTGCCCCTTCCCCTGTGGTGCTTGTGCCACACCAGCCCCTGTCTGTGGCCACAGCGTGCTCTGACTGATCTCTACATGAAGGTACCTGTGGGATGGCAAAGCCCATCCTGCAGAGAACTGCTTCCCTGGTGCTGGATTCCCCTGGGACTTTCACAGAGCCCCAGATCCTGTTGGATTTGTGTGGCTTTTTTGTAAGCAAAGATCGTGGCCACTCCCAGCTTTCCTGCTCTGCCCTCCCTGCTAAGATCATTTTCTTTCAATGACCAAAGGGATGGCTGTTTTTGTTAAAACTTGAGGCCAAACCAGAGAGCCTCCAGAAATTCCTCTGCGGTTTCTAAGGGAGAATCGTGCACCTGTAAAATGACCTTACCATGTGCAGATGCCCCCAAAAGGTGATGAGATGCTTTAATTATATTTGGAGCACTAGCTTTCTCTGGTGCTTTGAAGCAGGTTCCCAAAGAGAGATATTTAATCAAATTTATGTTTATTTCAGGCTTACCCTCTCTAGATCCATCCAACAGCTCTACAACTTCTTCTTCAGGTCCTTTGACAGGCTTTTCAGCAAACATACAAGGAGCACGGGTTTACCTTCAAGGGCCAGCGCCTGTTGGGACTCCCAGCTTTAACAGACAGCATTTTTCACCACATCCTTGGACAAGCGCAACAAATTCATGTAGGAACTTCATGGGTCTGTCTTAGTTAACTATAAATTCATAGCTATTGTCTTTAGTAGATTTCTAACTTGAGGGGAACTTACCCAGTAATGCAAAAAATGCTTTCCAATTGCTTTTAGCAGCTGTGAGGATGGCGTGCAAATCCCAAGCTGTGCTATTTTGTGGGGTTTTTCCCATGCCACTAGTTCTGGTAGCATTACTAAAGGTGTATTTGGGCAAAAAAATGAGTCATTGTAGGCTCTTGAGAGGAGAGGGCATGAAGCTGTGGGGGAGTGGAGGTGATGATGCCAAGCTAAAGATTCCCCTCTAAGTAGTATGAGTGCAATATTAGATGTAAATGTCATGTTTGCCATAGTTTGAAGTTTTACTTGCCTTTTTTTCTTTTTTTCTTTTTTTTTTTTTTGTTAATTGGGATCTGGAATTACACTTAAAATGTTTCAAAATCTCTAAGCATCATCCAAGGTAACAGTGGGTTTTCCTCCTAATGGAAAGAACATGGAAGTAGCTTTACAGAAAATATGGGTCTTTGATTCAGAATCTTAGCTGAAGAGGTTTTTCATGTCACTGCATGCAACTTCATTGCCACTCTGAGTTTAAGAACCAAAATGTTTAAATGAGTGCTCAAAGGAAGTTGGATTTCCCAAGGAGAGTCAGTGACGCTTCTGAAGTTGGCGGGACTTTATGCTCTTGGGTCACACCTGTGGCTTTGGGAAGCTGTCTGATTTCTCTTCTGCTGGAAGTGGTGGATACCAAAACCAGGCTGTTTAGATATTTTATGGTATTTTGGCTGATGTTTTCACCTCTTCCTGAAACTCTTCCATGTTTCTTATTCTTTCTTGTAATTAATTTAGAAACACTGCTATGTCATGAGAATATCATGATTCTGATGGCTGAAAGCATTTGTGTTAAAATGTTGATTTTAGAGTTAAAATAATTCCTAGACAGAATTTCTTTGAAAGACTTGAAGAATGCTTTGCCAAAAAGAAAAAAAAAAACCTTTAAAACATTTTATCATTTGCTTTGAGATAATATTGGGGAAATAATCGGGATGGCATTTATGCTTGCTACTTTATGTGTAATTAAGCAAGAGAAATACTCTTTTCAGCAGGTGAATCTCCTATTCCATCAGTTTCCTCAGGATCATCTTCACCCCTCTCAGCTGCTTCTGCACCTGCTAACTTGGGCCAGCCAAAAACGGGTAACGCCAGCCAGGATCGCAAGGTGCCGCCTCCCATCGGGACAGAGAGGCTCGCCAGGATCCGCCAGGGAGGCTCCGTCACTCCCACGCCCCTGGGAACCAACTTCACTGCCCCCGTGGGCCACAGCGGCATCTGGTCCTTCGGGGTCAACAGCGTGTCTGGTGAGTCTCTGCTGCTCTGAGCAGCCTGCCAGGGACGCCCTGGAATTCAGCAGGAATGTCTGGAAGGAGGGTTGGAGAGGAGGAGGAGGAGTAAAGCTCCACAGGCTGCACTCCTGGGTGGAACATCCTGAGGGGAGAGGTGCTGGCAGTGGTGGGAGGGCACAGGTCAGTGAAGTGGTAGTGTTCAGGAACACACATAATCACAAATCATTATATGAAGGTGCTTTATGAAGAGCTCTGGGTGTCAGGGGTACACAGACACAAATCTGACCCCACTTGGTTTGGAGCTGAACATGTTTTATACTCTATCGTTATATAACTTACATATTAATTATTAAACTTACATTGTTCCATTGTATACATTGAGTTTACCCAAGCATGGATTTCTCGTGATCCCACTCAAACCCCTAACATAGTTTCTCATGATTCTTTAAACAGTAATTTTATCTAATCATATCTACCAATTATATAATTTATCATTTACTGACTACACAGGTGCAGTTTCACATGATCTTAGCAATCACAAGGCCTAACATCTCCCAGGGCCTACTTTTAACACTTTTCCCAGGGCTTGCCAAGCCTAACTTTCTTTCTAACTCCCTGAATTTTCTATGATCTTAAAATCTTTTACTATCAGAAGTGCTGTGGTTTCTCCTCCTGATGTTGTGGTTTTCACCCAGCCTGGATCAAGTCACTGGGCACATGGGAGCCTGAAATGGTGCAGAGACCTCATACGAAGTCCTCAGAATGATCCAAAGCTTAGAGTTAACAATTTCTGTCTGTTAAAGGGGGCTGTTTCCAGGCCTGACTGTTGGCTCCCTCTGTCCAGGTCTCTCTCTTGTTTTCCACTCACACCTTACAGTGTCAGCTGAGGTGCAGCTGATGCACCCAAGGACGCAGAGCTGTGGGTGCTGGGTTTTGCATTGATTTCCTCATAACTCTTGAACAGTATGGGATAACTTCTGTTCCAGGCAGCCTTCATTTCCAAAGAATTACTTTGAAACAGCTGAAGTTTCACCTTTAGTTTCCTGGTAGCTGGATTTTGTGGAAGGAGGTTGTGCAGCATTTGAGGTGTAGTGTTTCTATTGGTAACTTTCAGTACAAACATTGGTGTCTTGCATTTGTTACATGCTTCAGTGAAGGCCTCCACACTTTGGTTAACTCGTGTCTCAGCATTGCTGTGTGTTTTCAAGGAAAGCTTTTATGTGCTTACAGGTAGCATTGGGAGCTCTGCTGGATTTTAGTCCTTTTGCAGTGGACATGTGGAACTCGCAGCTCAAGGCAGTCCCCATCTTCTCCACTTTTGTCTGGATACCTGAGATCCCCCTGTGGCTGTGTGTTTTCAGGGTGCCTTTAGATGGCCTTAGGTGTGTGCAGCTGCTGAGTTCACTCGAGTGTCTGCAGTGAATTTAATCAGCTGTTTTTAATCTCTTTGCAGAAGGTTTGTCGGGTTGGTCTCAGCCTGTCATGGGAAGTCATCCAATGCATCAGCAGCTGTCAGACCCAGGCACGTTTTCTCAGCATCAGCCAATGGAGAGAGATGATTCTGGAATAGTGGCTCCCTCGAATATTTTCCACCAACCTATGCCAAATAGTTTCGTGGATTTTTCTAAAGTAAGTTACAGAGTTGGATTTATGAAATGACCAGGGCCTGACTTAATTGCATCTCCTGTTCTGCCTGTTCACTCTGTGTGTGTGTGTGTGCCTCTGCTGCCACTGCTCATCATCCCAGTCCTGAACCTTCTTTCATCCCAGAACTGACCAGAAAAGGTGCCCAAGCCTGGAGGCAGGTCTAAACAAAGCCAGAGTTTGTAGGCTGCAGATATTCTCTGCTTTGTAGCTGAAGGCCTTCATCACTCTCCAGTGTTTCATCCCTCAGAAGCTCAGTCTCCTGGAAATGTTTCACAAAGCTTGCCCAGCTCTTGAGGGTGATTACAAGGTTGCTTAATGCTTTCAGCAAAAATCATGGCCACAACACCACACACCTTCCTTAGAGAAGTGGCAGGAGGACAGGACTCCCAGCACATTTCAGAAAGAGCTGTAGCATGTGGTCTTGGCATCTGTGTGGCAAAGCAGAGCCATTCACACATAGGAAAGGAATTCTCCTAACTGCAAAAGGCTGCTCTGTAACTTGCTCTTTCTGAACAGGAAGAATTCTTTTAGATGGCCTTTAGGAATTTAGAGAAAATCTTCAACCCAGTCTGAGATGAGTGCCCTGTGTGCACTGCAGCTGTCCTGTGCTGCAGAGAGGGATCACTGAGGTCACAGTGTTCAGCTGCTGGCCTGGCTTTGTGGGCTTATCTGAAAACTCTGTGTGCTGCAGCCTCTGCTCGGTGGAAGTTCAGAAAAGGGGCTAAGCTGGCTGGAATCTCCAACTCTGCAGTCACTGTGTTCCATCCTCTGCCCTGGTGTTCCCTGACAGTGCTGGGGTTCCTGCCAGTAGTGGAACATTACCTGTGGAGGTGACCTGGCTCTGTCTGGTCCTACAGCCACCCTTGGCCATGTCCTTCACCGGTGCTCTCTCGTCCCCTCAGGGCCTGCCCATCTCCATGTACGGCGGCACTCTGATACCCTCGCACCCCCAGCTGGCAGATGGCCCAGGAGGGCCCCTCTTTAACGGGCTCCATACTCCAGATCCCGCCTGGAATCCCATGATCAAAGTTGTCCAGAACTCAACAGAATGTACTGATGCTCAGCAGGTAGTGTGGCTGCCTTTTCCCACCTGTGCTTTCCTGGGGCTTTATACGGTGCTTTGATACCCAGTTTTGGCTTGGTGTCACGTTTGGTCTTTTCAGATCTTTGAAACTAGGATTGAGATTATTTGCATGACTTTTCCCTACAGTGTGTGTGTGTGTGTGTTCATAAAATATCCATGGTGCTATTCCAGGTAAAACAAGCAGCATTTCAAGACTGCTCAGCCAGGTAATGGACTGTTACAAGCAAGAGGGTTTATATCCATCCTCAGCACCTTGCAGGTTGTCAGACCTTGGCCAGAGCTGGAGAGCTCCTGCCTTTGGACAGTCTGGTTGTATTTTGAGGGAAGCCTTATGCTTGCCCTCAGTGGTAAAACACTGTTAAAGGAACCTTTATTTGTTTTTATAATAGATTTGTCTTTTTATTTCTTGCTGTAGATTTGGCCTGGCACCTGGGCACCTCACATTGGAAACATGCATCTCAAGTACGTCAACTGATTTAAGGGGGTCTGTCCTTTTTTAGCCTGGTTTGGGAATCTTTATGACCTTGAAGAACCCTGGGGATTTTTTTCATGTGCCTAACTAAGCAATTTTCTGTGGGCTGTAACAATGGAATCTCGATTGCCCGTTGTATAAGAACAAATTGACTTACATATAGAAACTGATTCTGTTCTTCAGTTTAGTTTAGCCACTTCAAACTTAAAAATCAGACAAAATTAGTGCTTTTGGCTAAACACTACTGAATGCTCCTTGTATGCAGCAGAGAATTAGCTGATGACATGATTTCAACCTTTTAGGGTGGTAAATACCTGTATAATTGTTTACAGACTTAAAAGGAAAAGCTGAGTAAATTTCATGTCGTATAGTGGCTCTACTTTATGTAGCCTGTATTAATGTGAAATATTTACCTGAATACTCAATAAAAGGCAAACAGCATTTCTAGGTTGTGTGTGAGAATTTTGGAAAGGGCTGTATGTTGTTGTCCTCAGTAGCTGCTGCCGTGCTCGGTGCTGCATCTCCCCAGGGTCACGTACTGAGCACGTGGGTGCAGTCAGCTTTGGGAGGGTTTGCAGGCACAGATGTCTGCAGAGTCCTTGCCCCTGCCACTTGTGAGCCTTTTATTGGTGTGAACCTGCTTCTGTGTTACGGTTTTTTCCTTCTGGAATAGTTCTGCTGCTTCTGGCACTTCTGGCAGGTGCTCACCTGAGAGATCAGGTTTTGCTCAAGGCTGCTAAGAAAGGCTGACAACAGTGACAGGAGAACACAGAGTTCCTTCACCTGCCCAGAAGCAGATCTTAGAAAAGTGCTTCCCATTAGAGGAAAATGTAATAGATTCAGTTCTAAGCTTCTTGTAATGCTGTAAATCCACTTAGAGCTTCTCAAGTGCTTTCTCTGAGGAAGAAGAGGATTTTTGCACACTGCTTAAGATGAACATTAACTCCTGACCCAGTTCTCCACTTTCTGCACTTGGACTGTGCTTAGTTTTGCTTTTGCTCCAAAGCAATGCAGTAACTACACAGAGTGTTGGATCCATTCCTTAAGCAGGAAACTCCAGTGTACATAATAGTGTGTAATCCAAAGGATCAATCTCAGACCAGGTGGAGTCTTCACCTTCTTCCACCTTATCCAGACAAATCCTTACATGCAGCAGCAGAGCTTCCCCAGTAAAAGCATAAAGAAGTACTGAAAATCCAAACTGCACAAGCAGTATCCACATACCGCAGGCAAATCAACCTCAGAAGCACTACTGGATGGTATATTCAGATATTTTTCTTGGTATTTGAGGACAAAATGCAAAAAAAAAAATTGAACTGCTGCTGCCCTAGTGGTAGTGCAAAGACCAAAGGACAAACACATAGAGTCAGTCACAGAAAAGTTTGTGATGGAAGTGGCCTTAAAGATCACCCAGTCCAGCGCCCTGTGTGGGCAGGGGACACGTGTCAGCAGCAGTTGTATTGAAAACAAGCAGTGTTGTGGTGCAGTAGGTGTGTGCTCTTGGGGTGAGGTGCAGGGGAAGGGTGTGGTGCCCACTTCTGTGGGTTCCTTGGCTGCAGCAAGCAGTGCCACCTCCTCCTGCCCCCTCCTGGGGAGCCGCTGTCTCCCCATCCTGGAGGGCTGCAGCTCCAGGGGGGTGGCACACTCTGTGACACCAGTGGCCAAGACCCAGGATGGGGATGGGGCTGTCCCTGGAACAGCCTTGGCCACCCCAGCCCTGCCTAACGTAGGCAGCTCTTCCCTGCACAGCTCCTTCCCTGAGGACATGAGCACTTCCTCTGGGCACCACATCCAAGTGGCCCCAGCAGCCTCCACTAAAGTGGAAAACAGAACCACAGACTTTTGTAGGAAGATCCTGCTCAAAGTTTGGACCACCACTGCTCCATGGTTACAGGGGGCACAGGCAGAGACAAGGCCTTGTGCTTCTGGGGAGCAGGCTGGTGGCAGTGCCAGGGGGCTGCTGAGTGCAGTGCTGGTCCCTCAGGGCAGGCTGCCTGGATCCAGGGAAAGCATGGGGGTAAAGCCAGAGTCTGTGCCCACTTGAGTTCACCAGCCCTCAGGCTGTGGCAGGGCTGCCCCAGGCCTGTCCTCCTTCCCCCTTCTGACCCCCCCCTGGGTCAGCCATGGAACAGGTCCTTTTCTTTGCTGTCTGTGCCTCATTCCTGAGCTGGCCATGTTTGGGTTGAGCCACAGGTGCCTGCCCTGGCTCCATCCTGTGCCTTCAGTCAAGCTGCTCTGGGGTGAGAGAGCCCAGCCCGGTGCTGCAGGGCCGTGGCAGGGCAGGCTGTGTAAGATGTTTGCGGTGCCCAGCAGGAGCCCCAGACTCACTGGCACCTCGGGCAGAAGCTCTGGGCTCCCTGCAACCCTGGGCTGCACCCACTGCCAGAGCCTGGCAGGGAACTGGTGCTGGGCTGCAGGGAGGGATGGGCAGGGGATGGCACAGAGGCTGCTGTGACCTCAGGTGTTGCTGGCAGGCAGCTGGAGCATGGGGAGGAGGCAGAGTGTGCCCCAGGTGGACACTGCACATGCAGCTGGCTGGAGGAGGAGATGTCCCATCCAACCCAGCTGTTCTCTTGCAGGGAGCAGCAGGTGGCTGGCTGAGACAATGGAAACGGTTCCCCAGGGTGCCCATGGTGCGATACCCAGCCCTTGCTGCTCCACCCTGGAACAGGGCACCACACAAAGCTGTTGCTGCCTGGGCAGCAGGCTGGGGCCTCGCTGTTTGCCCCAGGACTGGCCCTGCCCTTCAGGCAGCTCAGGGGTGGCCTATGTTGGCCACCATGGGGCAGCCCTTGGGAGGCTGGACCCCCTGTGCTGCATCCTGCAGAGCTCCAAAAGCCTGAAGGGGAGGAATAATGTGGGGAATAGCTGCTGGGCAGGATGGGTGTCACAGGCTGCCTTGTGGGAAGCCAGATGTGGTGGCTCCAGAGCCAGATGTGTCCATGAGCCATGGCCAAGCTCTGGCTCCCACCCCCTGCTCTGGGCTGAGGTGCTCAGGGGCGGGGGTGGCCAGGGCCAGCAGTGCCTGACAGGGCCCCCCTTTTGGCAGGTACCCGCATCATCTGCGACCGCAAGTTCCTGCTGGAGTGCAAGAATTCACCCGCGGCCAGGACCCCTCCCTGCTGCCTGCCCCAGACCCCCGGTGTCACATCCCTGGCCCAGTCCAGCCTCGTCAAGCTGGAGGAGCTCAAGGAGCGGAATGAGAGCGAAGAGGCCATGCCAGGTGAGCAGCCCAGGGCCGCGGCTCCTGCCCACAGACACCCACCTGGGGCATGGGACAAGGCAAGCTCCTGCTCCCTTTGCCTGCCTGCATCCTAACCCTGGTCCTGTATCCATCCATGCCCTTGCAGATCAAGACCAGTTTGAGATGGACATCTGAGTTTCCATCTCCTCGTCTCCAGGCCATGGCTGGGCCTGTTCCTGGGCCTCGTGGAGGTGCTGGCACCGTGACCAGCTGGCTGCAGCCCTCTCTGATGCTGGGGATGGACGTGTGACACCTCAGGCTCTAGCACAAGTGGCTGGTGCAATTGCCTAGGAGCTCATGCTTGATCAATAAACACCGTGAAACCCCTGTGCTAACATGGTGTGTGTCTTTGTCAGGGCTCAGCGGGGACCTCGCCCCCAGGGAGGGTGCAGAGGGTGACCCTGCAGGTGGGGGGTGTGAGGGCCTTGGGGTCTGTTCTCAGCTGTGGTGGAGGCAGCTGGCGGGGCCATCCCGTGGACACAAGAACAGCACAGTTAAAACCTGACTGGACGTGTGTCTGTCCCAGGACCTCCCCATCCCTGAGGTCACCCAGGTCTCCTGGGTTCCAGACTCAGCTCTAAGCTGTGCCAGGACAGCAGGAGGCCACATGGGAGCCCCTGCTGTGGCTGCAGCACAAACCCTGGTCATGCCAGGGGCCGTTGCACATTGGCCTTCCCAGCCAGTCTACACCCCTTGTGCAGCAGGGCTGGGCTCTGGGGCTGATGAGGGGCCCAGCTTTGCAGCCAGTGCAGCACAGACACACAGAACTGTCTGCTCCAGCCAGATGCTGCTAGTTCTTCCCCAGACATCCTCTTGGCTAAGAGCGCCCTGCCAAGGCCAGAGCCCCATGGCCAAGCTTAATGAAGCAGCCATGGCCTCAGCCAGCAATCCCATCTCCTGCTGACCCTGGGAGCCCCAGGACCTGTCAGTGCCAGAACCCTCAGGGAGACTGTGGGAGGGGGCAGGTTGGTGCTGTTTATTAAACATAATGAATCGCCACTAAAATGTCGCAGTGATTAAAATCCCCTTTTCTGGATGAGGATTGGGAGGCAGAGGGGGTGCCCAGACTCCCTCCAGCAGCAGGGGCCCTGTTCCTGCCGGTGGCCCAGGGCAGGGGCTGCCCCGCTCACAGTCCACAGCCCCGTCCCTGGTGTCAGGGCCCCTCCTGCTCCGGCTCGGTCGCGGGCTCGGTGTCAGCGCTGCCGTCCGTCTCTCCGGTGGGCAGCTGCCGCGTCTCCGCGTCTCGGCGATGAGGCGCTTGACGCCCACCATCCACTGGCTCACCTCGTTCACGTGGTCCACCATAAGCGAGCGGTGGATCTCATCAGCTGCATCCCAGTGCTGCTGCTGAAGCTCTGCCAGGACAGGGGATCCCGTCAGGGGTGCAGGATCCACCATCCCACAGGTGCCTCTGCCCCAGGGCCTGCTGCTGGTGAGGCTGCAGCCCTCTTCACCCCATACCTTGCACCAGGAGGCTCATCCTCTTCCTCACTGGTGCCGACAGCTTCCCCTGAGCCCACGCGTCCTCCAGCACTGTCAGCCGCCGCCCGATGTCATTGCACACTTGTTTCTGGAAGCAGAGGTGAGCTGGGAGTGAGGGGGATGTGCCCCCACCAGCTCTGGGCAGCCCTCGGTGCAGGGGCGGCTCTCTTCCCTCCTCAGGTCCCCTGGAAACCGGCAGCCCCTGCCTGGCTGCCCCGGCTGCCGTCCCCCCTGCACCGCGGGGTCAGAGGTGGCGGGAGGGGCCTCAGCCTCACCTGCACCGTGGCCCGGCAGGCGTCCAGGGCCGCCCGCAGCGGGGCAAGGACGGTGTCGGCGGACACGCTGCACTC